>NC_084529.1:19974905-20172405 GCF_024500275.1 Phycodurus eques
AGTCGAATGTCAGATTCGGGGGGGGGGGGGGCAGTGTGGTTTTCGTCCTGGTATTGGAACAGTGGACCAGCTCTACACCCTCGGAAGGGTCCTCAAGGGTGCACGGGAGTTCGCCCAACCAGTCTACATGTGTTTTGTGGACTTGGAGAAGGCGTTCGATCGTGTCCCTCTGGGAGTCCTGTGGGTGGGGGGTGCTCCGGGAGTATGGGATACCGACCCCCTGATACGGGCTGTATGACCGGAGTCAGAGTTTGGTCCGCATATCCGGCAGTAAGTCCGACTCGTTCCCGGTGAGGGTTGGACTCCGCCAAGGCTTCCCTTTGTCACCGATTCTGTTCATAACTTTTATGGACAGAATTTCAAGGCGCAGTTGAGGCGTAGAGGGGGTCCGGTTTGGTGGCCTCAGTATTGCATCTCTGCTTTTTGCAGATGATGTGGTTCTGTTGGCTTCATCAAGCCGTGGTCGCCAAGACTGCAGCTAAACAATATTTTCAAGATTCGAGTATTCATCCGATTGTCATCTAAAATTTATTAATCATCTAAAAAATAATTTTGTATTATTGAACACAATTAATAACGTGAGTGTGAGGTGCAGATAATATTTTGTCCACTTGGGGTCACCATCCTGATCTTCTACTGTACTATCTGTGACTTTGTGTGTGTATGGCTTTAAAAGGGCCTGGCCTGGTGAGTGACATGGCAACTTTTTTCGTAATGGAATTATTTGACTTATTCAATTTTCACCTATTGTAATTGGGTCTGGATCAGAGGCAGATAATAACAAAACACTCACAAGTGAGTATGGAAAGTTCATTTTCGCTTTTGTATTGTGGCACAACAGAAGCCCAGAACATGTCCTCCCTGATGTTTCTTATTATGCATTTTATACCAGAGATAAGGCATTAATGCTTGACATCAAGCAGTGCCAATCAGCTGTGATGACCGCGCCCTCATCCTCTGGTTGAAGGAGCGCTAAATACTTCCTCATCCCCTAATGTGGACTCATTTTCACATTAGGAGAACCAATTTGCTTCTCAACTGCATGTGTGTACATAGTCGCCATAGCTACTATGATTGGCTCCAGTTTCAGCGTAACTATCATCATGATTGACCTTCTAAGAGTACGGGCCATATCGAGTTTACATTTATTTAGTGACCTCGGCACCTGTGTTCATCAGGGATAAGAACAAAGGAAAAAAACAAAACAAAAAAAACATCCCTTCAAAAAGAGCAAGAGGTTTCTTTTGACCGAAGTTCTCCAGAACTGAAACTCTAATTTATAAGAAAGTTTAGATGGAAAGAACAGTTGAGCCATGTATGTGTTTATTCTGCAAGGACTAGGAACCTTGAAGGAACTGCCTTGGGATTAAAAAAATACAAGGTGTCCCCCCCAAAAATTACATAATTTCACTGTGTAATATCAAGGCCAATTTTAAAAAGTTGTGTAAAAACTATGTTTAATGTTAAACATAATTTCAATGTTAGTTTATTTTTTTTAGGGTGATTCACGATGAGCAATGAAATGCATTGTGTGTGGTGTAATACTCTATGCTCAAACATAGTCAACAAGAAAGTGTAGCGTGGATCTCTTAGGAAATTCAATAAAAATACACTAACTGGAAATCAGATTTAGACAACACAAAAAACTCAGAGGATGGTAAAACATAAAATGTATGTCGTATATAAAAAAATGTCATCAGTGTCACATCGTTGGCCTAATTATCAAAGTAATTTTAAATTTATTTTTACCAAATAAATAACAAATACCAATGTGTTTCCTAATAAAACAAAAAAAAATCTTAGTTTAGAAAAAAATTTGACTGAAGCGACAATGCTATTAGGCTAACAATATTTATTATCTGTCTAGCTTTGCAAAATCAGTTAAAAATTTCTGTTTAAATATGTTGTTGGAATTTTGATACATAAATGTTTTATTTTTCAATGTGGAGCCTATTTAATTTCACTTGCCTAGGACATGTAGCTACTGATTGTCACTTTTGAAATAATTAAAATTTTTCTGGAACGCCCCTGTGTTTATAGAAATCAGGAGTGATCGCTGGAGAACTAGTCGTTCTTTGAACTGGAACAGTGCCCACTGAGGACGACAGACGAGAGACAACACACATCATCGAGTCCTCCAGACGTTCAAATATTTACCCACATGACTAAAAACCCAAGGAGAAACAGTTTTTATGATCAAGGAATGAGATTCAGCCATCTGTCAAGGACAAGGTCAAACTGTTGTCTGCAGTACCTGTCGTTTATGTCTTGAGGTTACGATGAAGCGTGATGAATGTTTATGACCACAGATAAGACGAGAATCACATTTTTCATGAGTCAGTCAGGACAGAATGAACACCGACAAGTCGATTCAAGACACACCCTGCAAAGGCAGCTACTGACATACTCTTAAAGAGTTTTCAAAACCTGGCACCCAGCATGCACTATTTAGATTTTTACAGGAAAAACAATGTCTTGCCAAAGTAAATGCTTATTTTCAAGAGATGCCTAAATCTAAGGGGGTGTGACAATGATGACATGGACATAAAGGACTCTTTGCCAATCATCCTGCTTTAGAATCCCATTGCACAGCGCTCTGCTTGTTTGTATCTGAGCAGTTCGGCCGCTCTAAACTGCTGACTCGACAGGGCACAGCTGAAAATGTCAAAACAACTTCCAAGATTTACCCTCTAAACAGGCAGTCCTTTTAAACACAAATACAGCATACATGCAAGATATGCATTGTCACCTTGACTGATATGTTTTTGTCCGGCAGGTTTGATTGTCAGTAGAAAAACATTCTTATTATTTCCTGTTCTATGTTTTATAACTCACTACTTACACAGCTAGCACATACATATATTGTACTTATGCCTATCTATATCTGCCAACCGACCACAACCACGTACATAACTAGAATATAATTGAACAGTTCAATTTTAAAGACCAAAGCAGTTGTCTCCATTTTCGATGAATTTAGTAAAATTTGTTTTTTTTTTTTTTATTGCTGGTTTCCAGGTTAGCGCTAATAATTTTTTAAAAAAGGTATTTGTAGTTAATATAAATTAAGCAATTAAGAGGCAAATTTGGAAAAATTCTAACGTTTATTGAAAAAGTATTTTAATGAGGTAATTGATGTCATTTCATCGCAAGACCAAAGAACTCCAAGAAAATAATTTTCTTCAAAACTGGAAAAACATTTCGCATGACTATAAAATTACACTGAAATGGTAAGTATTATGCTTTTTGAAAACAAATTGTTATAATTGGTGAGTGTACTAGAATTAGTCCCTTGAGCTCACCCCTAAACCTTAACTTAAATTAACTCTTAATCCAAACCCTGAGAGACAAGTCACATTGATTGCACAATCAGAAAATGTGTATGGCACTTGTCGATTTCTGGTTAAGAAAAAAAAGAAAAAAACTTTGACGAGTTTTCACATAGGAGTTGTTTGGTTTTTCAGACTGAGGAAATGCAACATCTATTGATGCCGTGATAGGCAGACTGATAGTGGGTGTGGCTTTATTTTTGTCTAAATGGCTTGCAGGTTTTTGCCGTTAGAACGCCTCCATTATATATAACGATCTACCAATAGCAACCTGCCTTGTACCTACTTACCTACCAAGGAATTAACCTACACATAAACCAAGGTATACTTTACTTACCGAGTACCACTTACTACTGTACCCCTACCTACCTACTAACACCCCCTCAAAATTATATACGTGCCTATGAACCTGTATCAACATACCGTACACAGTTCATAGGCACCCAGATTCCAGGCAGTTATTCACTTCTAAGGATTTTCACCTCACCTATATCTACAAAAAGTACATATTATATAACCACCTACCTAACTATACGTACATGGAGATATTTCTATAGTACCTACACATTACTCCAAATAGTGTAGGGAATGCCATTCAATTCATAAAAAAAATAAAAATAAAAGAAGACGACTGAGTACAGGAAGTCCTCGATTTACGAACAGGTTCCGTTCCTATGCTGGTGACGTAACACGAATTTCCGCGTAAGTCGGATTTCACCGTGAAAGTCGAAATTTACAGCGAAATACTTCTGTTACGGGTATTGTCCTAGGTGATTGTGACAGCAAGCTCAGTGTCTGTGGGCATGTGCGTCGATGTGTGAGTGAGACGGGACTGCGCAGGCGTCGTCCGGCGGGACTGCGAAGGAGGAATGAGTGCGCGCCAGAGCGAGTGTGTACAGTAGCAAGTGTAGTGACGGCGACCAGGGAAGAGTAGCGATTAGCGGAGGACCCGTTAACGTTGAATGTGAAGAGGAGCTAATAAAGCCATTAAAGCAGCAAATCGGTGCTTCGTGCCTTTATTGTTGCCGCCACCCAGCTCAGCTGTGCAACGAGAGAAGAGAGTTAACCACTGCGTCTCCCGACCACGGTCAGGTGACCGTAGCAGGAAAGGTTAACACTTTGTATAAAGAAACTAAAATACATTAAAATAAAACAATATAAGATGCTATACTTACCATTACTGCTGAGAGTGTGAAAAAAGGAGGGCGAAAAAGACAAAGATAATTCCGGTGCACAAACACAGACAAGCACTATGCACTAGCTAAGCAGAAACACTACGGTGCTGGGACAAAATGGCGGACGAGGCTCAGGCGTCGTAAGGTCGAAACGTCGTAGGTCGAGTGCGTCGTAACTCGAGGACTTCCTGTATTGTATTGAGTATACTATCATAAAGGCATATTTTGAGATGCCAGAAACAAAAAATATCGAGACATATCGTCTATTCTACCTATGACAAAACTGCATTTCCTTGCGTCTGGGTCATTTCTGCGCCCTGAGCAGTTTTCTGGGTGTGTTGTCCCAATTTTTAAACACAATGTTACGCTGGGCAGATACGTCCAATTGACACACACTCGGCGCGAGTTAAATTTGAGTTAAAAACATGACTTTACTGACACTTTCAATTACATCACTCCAAACATGAGTTTGTGTAGCGGTGACCTCGCGAATGTTTTGGGTGAAAACTATCAGCGCTAACTAAAGCGCAAAAGCCTCTTTTAAATAGGGCAATTTCCACCACTTTTAAACCTGTTGTCAATTACAAAGCAATATTAGTAGATCACACACACACACACACACACACACCATCAGCTCGTACATCTGTGAGAATGAACACGGAATTTAGCGCCCGCTATGAAGGATCTATGTGTTTTTCGGATTATTGGGTCAAATGTGATGACTCATCCTTTTAACTTGGTATCACCTTGATAACTGAGGTATATTCCATCAGTAACAAGAGCATCATCATCCGTGTTCAGTCTTAAGGCGTGGGATTCACACAGCTTGTGTCCTTCAGGTCTGCCAAACATTCCAAAGGTCTCCGATTGATTTGTGTGCCAGCCATTTTTCATTCCCCTGGTGTCTCCATCTTGGCCTGTGTCGGCAGGACAGCTGACTCATTCCCTGCTCTGCTCCGGAGCATTTGTCTGACTCCAGACCTGAGACCTGACACTATTTTCAGGATGAAATGCCCCCTCATAAGCTCTCCGCATCCATTTTTGATACACTTGCCTGTTTTGAATCCTATGGCTGTCTGAGCACAGATGTCTAAAGACACATCATCTTCTTTTACACTGCCTTCTAAAGATGGGATTTTCCCCCCAGATTTCTTCGAGGTCACTGTTCTGTTTGAAATGCTCTGATACAGAATGGAAGTATGAAATCGTCCTGTCATTACGGTGTTCCCCTGCTTTACTGCGGTTCACCTGCAAAGGCCCCGCTATGTTGGATTATTTTCTTTGGTGGAATGTATCATGGAAATCTGCTTCATGGATCATTGATACTATACAGTATTGAAACCATATAAATATTGATTAAAATGCAGTAAAAAAAATAAAATAAAGTAAAAAAATATTTTTTTTAAATCAATATGTATACAAAACAATGAACATTTAAGCAGACTGGTGCAATTTCCATCCTCCTTGCCTGGGATTGGCTGCTGGTAACATTCTCGGATAGAACACTTTTAGTTATCTTTTTAAACCCTACGATGGCCCCCAAGTTGCGCCAATATCCTGTCTTTGCTGGGTTCTGTGTAAAACTTAAAGCCAGCTACGATAAACGACAGATCAGGCTCAGTCGCAACTATTTCAAGGGATCTACGTGTGAAAGAGACTAGTGCATCACCCCAGAGGTGTATAGCGCATGCTCAAGGACACTTCAACACTTCTCCCAATCAATTTCCATATTTTCTTCATCCTTCAATTCAAAGCTAAGTCCATAACCATAAATCACTGACTGAGGTTCACACATACTAATCCATCAATTTATTCCATTGCATCCATCTTATATAGCGCTTGTCCTCATTTGGGTCGTGGGTGAGCTGGAGCCTATCCCAGCTAACGTTGGGCAAGAGGTACCCTGTGCACACTGAACTGATCATCAGCCAATCGTAGTTCTTCCCAACGATCAATATTTAGCATGTTTGCCTCAATTTTTCTGAGCTTTGGGGTTCTACTCTCCGCCCGGGTACTGCGGCTTACTCCCACATTTGAAAAACATGCATGTTAAGTTAATTGAAGACTCGAAATTGTCGAGTGAGTTATGAATGTTTGATTGGATGGATGGATGGATGGACGGATGGATGGCTTAAAAATTTACTGCCTACGGCGTTTGGTGGCATTAGAGCCTGTACAGATCAATCAGATCGAAACATACTATTGTTAATATATCGAGGACTTTCTTTACCATCGGATTTACAGAGATTAATTGCTGCTGTTTCCCAGAGATTCTCCAATCTTTTCATTTGAAGACAATACATCAAGCTCAACAGCCATCCTGCGGATTACCTTCATCTTTTATCTGCAAGGCAAATCACCACTGTTTGAACTTTAAAATTCAACCTACAGTTAAAAGTGAGCCTTGTTGCAGACTTCTGTAAATAAAACAAATAGGCCGTGCTTTGTTTCCGCCGAGTCCAGGCCTCACCGATCTATACAGGCTGAATTGACTGATGCTGAACTCCCCAACCCCGCGAGACTCCGACGGATACAAGACCTCACGCGGTGGGACGCATCGACTTTTAACTCTGCAGAGGCTCTGAAAACACACACTCTAATCATTAGCAAGAGCCATGTAAAACCCTGTGGGGCATGCAAAAAAGACTGACGCTACTCAAATTGAGCAATAAAACCTGCTCACTGGAAATAATGTTGCCATGGCAAGAAAACAAAACAAGCTCCACAAGACTGACGGGGTCTTTGGCCACCATTTGATGTGTATTTTTTTGTCAACAACGCTATCATGACCATCTTTTGTGACCCATAAAAGCGCATACCTCTGCCAAGGCCAAACAAAAGCTGTGTTTGTCTTTATTTGTCCATCTATTTGTTAGTCAGCAGGCTACTTCCTGGTTTATGAAGGATGATGAACAGACATGTAGTGTCATTATGATTTTAAGGGGGTGGACACTTTCATTGATGACATGTTTCCTACTATTCATCCATTTTCGATTGTGCTGGTCCTCATTAGGGTCGCAAGTGACCCGAGCAGAGAGTAGAATCCCAGCTGACTATAGGTGAGTGGCAGGGCACTCCCTAGACTGGTTTCCAACCAATTGCAGGGCCGTTTCCTACTATATTAATACCCCACTTATTAATAGATCAATATTTAATTTCATCCATCCATTTTCTGAGCCGCTTCTCCTCACTAGGGTCGCGGGCGTGCTGGAGCCTATGCCAGCTGTCATCGGGCAGGAGGCAGGGTACACCCTGAACTGGTTGCCAACCAATCGCATGGCACATAGAAACAAACAACCATTCGCACTCACAGTCACTCACGGGCAATTTAGAGTCTCCAATTAATGCATGTTTTGGGTTGTGGGAGGAAACCGGAGTGCCCGGAAAAAACCCATGCAGGCACGGGGAGAACATGCAAATTCCACACAGGCGGGGCCGGGGATTGAACCCGGGTCCTCAGAACTGTGAGGCTGACGCTCTAACCAGTCGACCGCCGTGCCGCCTATTTAATTTCACCTATTCAAAATCATTATTAATGCTGTTTTACTCTTTCAACATTTCCCCATGAACCTTCAAAGACCAAGTTTCTACGGGAACCTGTGAAAATGTGATGGAAACATACTGTTCACACAAACAGTTCTTGGGACTCTTTCAAGCCATTTTGAACATTGTTACTATTGTCCCATAAAAACTGTGTTTATGACATGTACAGTTTCTAGCGGTTGAACAACTTTACAGTTTTTGTGGTCCATGCGAGGTGATGATAGTCAAGTAGACGTCGATAAACCCATGAATTCATTTAAATTTTTTTCAGTTGTCAATTCGCTGTGCGTGCTTTCGCCTCCAAACTCAAGTTCGCTCACTCACCGTCCCCGGTTCCACTGGCCCCACTCCCTGACTTGTTCATCCAAATCACATTCAGATACTTGCTCATCCAATTACATTCAGTTACCTTCCTGGTCTCGCAGACAGTTAAACTTGTAAAGCCAATTCCCTTAACAGAACTAATTATTACATAACTTTAAAAAATATAGGAGAGGGGAATGCTTTACAAATATGTACTATACCAAACATGTAGATGTGTTACGTGTATTGTTGAGAGAGTTTTATACGATCCAACCGTAAGGCCATTAAGGTATCTTGAGTGTGATTTGTGATTGGATAAGTGAGTCAGGCGGTGGGGTGACTGCAAGAAGGATGCGTTTGCTGTCTCTGCCGGATGAAGGCTTGAGCAAAACACTAGTTATTGGCGACATTGACCATTCATTTTCACATAAAGATGTTATTGATCAAGCACTGCTCGTCTTCGTTTTGTTGTGTAAGCAGACTCTTTGTCTTTTCACTGTTACAGGAGGGTGTTTGGTGAATTTGCTGACTGATGATGTGGGGATTTAGGCTATTCCTGAACTAGCGTAAGTGGATAACTTTTCAGATTGGTCCATATTCCCCGATAACTCTATTTATAACAAGAGAGGTAGTGGTAGCCTGAGACTATTGCACGGTACTTTGCATGCAGCAATAGTGCAAAAACCCATTAGCCTAGCAGCCAGGCGATCAGCAGATACCCGCTGGGTATCCGCCATTTGTTCCATTGTGTGTCGCACTTTGCTCTCTGCATAGCACACTCATTCATTCACTGGACATTCTGCATTCACATATTCTAACATGACATCCGCCCGCTCTCGCCTAGTGGGAAGCCATGCGTGTTAAATGCAAACACAAACGTACAAGAAACACAACATACTAGAGTTGGGGTGACTTGCTATAATGTATAGCATGACCAATTGGCCTACATGATGTTGGTATTTGAGCTAATTATGTGATTCCATTGAGATAAATTGTGACACCACACCACAAATTTTATTGACCTATTTCGCCTTAGATCGGGGATTGACGAAATTGCTATGGGTGTGGTGGTCCACAATATTAAAAATGGAACAAGAATGATACATAAACATCTAATTTTAAACTCAGAAATGAAAAATTAAAAAAAACAAAATGCACAGTTAAGCGACTAAAACTAACACTACTACTGCTTGTCAGATTCAGAATTAGAATCATCTTTATTGGCTGAGTATGTTAAACACACAGTGAATGTCTCTAGTAGTTGGTGCCGCTTTAGCACTACAGCAAACAAGCCACAATAAGAAAATACGAATTTTGGACATAAACACTTAACTACAGAGCATCATTAAGCAATATAAAGCATCCAGTAGTGTGGTAATACGAATGATGTAGAGTCATACAGGAGAACTAAACCCCAAAACCTTTTTTTGCAAGAATACGTTGTATGTGCCACCACTAGTCTAAACACGGTATTGATTGATATTGTGTTTGTGGGATAAAAAAAACAGATTCATTCGTCAATTTTCATCCATCTCAGGGGGCCGCCAAGTTTAGCAATATCGCCCTCTGCTGTTGACCAAAATTAACGTCACGTCTCTCTCACTTGTGTTGCCAATGTCACGTGACCATGCAAAAGTTTAGTAGCAAGATTGGTTGGGTTCAAACCATCAGTGTTGTACCTGAAGGAGTTCAATGAACGAAAGTTCATGAAAGCTCATATTTTGTGCGAACATCAACTTAACTTAGTTCATTTCTGCCTGATGAATGTCATTGAAAATGCGCTCATTCTGGCGTCAAAGAACGGTTTTCGAACAAAAGTTCCTTGTCATTAAACAGTGGCAGGTTTTGTTAGTGACTTCCAGGAAAAACCCGTCCGAACACACAATAGCCTTCATATGTCGGCGGATGAACGCTGTATTTGGCCGATTCAGATTCAGTGTGGCCACGGGCGCCATTCATGGCAGGCACGTCGCAGCTGCGTGAGAACGTGAGGTGCGTTCAGGGACATTGTGTAAATGGGAGTGAATGTGTTCTTCTGTGGGTTTTTTTGTAACACAGTACATTGTTGTAAAAATTCCTTACTAGGAAAATTATAATTTGTATCAGAATGCTTTAGTTAAAACTCTGTACGATCACTGTCATGATATGGAATTTATTTTGTTTTGTAAAATAAGAAGAGATAAAATAAAATCTTTTGTTAATATACAGTAGTCAGGCAGAGCTGCGAGGAATGCAAAGTTATCAATGTCCATTCACCATCGTTCATGTCATACTGTGCTGCTTGTTTTTGTTTGCACAATAAGGACTAAAGTTCCATTGTTGTTTTAATTCATCATTTAAAAAAAGACCCTTCAAATTCAAGTTTTTCCTCATGTTTTTAAGATTATAGGGTGAAAGCTGCAGCTGGCTACGAGACTGTGAACTGCGGACTGAATGGGTGGCATCAATGGGGAAATGAAATGCTTAGAGGCCAAGTTATTTTCCATAGAGCAAGAACAATGCAGGAAAACATTGTAATAGCCAGCATAGCAGCTGATGTAATGTTGTATGTAAAAGGAAATACTACAGGAAAAAGATGAGCACGCTGACGCCATAGTTAAACTTGCAACGCTGTAATCACACCATTCTTGTCCAGGGAACCATAACTTCCTTGGCGGAGGTAATAAGAACTAGGATTTGGATCGCAGTAAGTGACTTGAGGTTTGTGTGAAAGGTACGTGTGCTGCAGGAAGAAGACCAACCAACAGTTGGAAGAGTGTTCTCAGACACAACATGGACTCTGTTCTCCAACAGACTATGACATACTATGTGTGCGTGCGCGTGCGTGTACGCGCGACAATTTGTGATTTGTCCGACCAACTGAGCTTGAAAGACAGACAAAAGTGGTTTCTTTAAAAGATAACATAATTGTCTTTTCACACACGTGCAAAATGTCACTTTATGTATCATGTCACATTATGTATTAAGTAATTTTATTCATTCAATAAAATTTTATTTCAAATTTAATGCAATTTAATTTAGATCATTATTTTTTTATTTAATTGTAGGCATTTATTTTCATCACATTAGTCTATATTTAAGTTGATGAATTTAATTAATTCCCACTAACATGATTTCTTTAGTTCATTATATACATTGAATGTATTTATTTTTATTTTATGCATTCAATTTAATTTGATTTGATGCACATCTGCACCGTCACTGACTCCTTGAAATTTGATTTAATTGAATCTAATTTAGTTTAAATGTATTTTATTTCTATGTATTTTATTTTATTGCACTTTGTTTTATTTTTTCCATGCATTTAATTTTAAAAATAATTTTTTTTTAAATTGAAAGGGTTTTTAAAAGTAAATTGAAAGGATAAGCAGTACGGAATTTGAACGAATGAATGAATTGAAAGACTCCGATGATGATGCAACAGGTTGTAAATGCTTTGATGGCTGATCTTTTGATATTTTATTGGATATGTTGATGTGCCTTATGTATTTATTTTGTTTGTTTATGTTTATATGTCACTTCCATGACTACTTGTAGTCTTGGACCAGGACACTCTTGTAAAATATTTTTAATCTCAGTGAGGCTTTACTAGTTAAACAATTTCAAATAAAAACAAATAAATAATTGTATTTTATGCATGCAAAAATGGAAGGAAAAAAACTATGCATATGCACAACCAGTGACTCTCCTTGGTTTAATTTAATTTAAAATTATTTTAAATCAATACATTTTATTTTATTGCAATTCATTCTCTATTTTATTTCATGCATTCCATTTTATTTTACATGCCTGTGCACCAAAAGGGATTCTCAATTAAATTTAATACTATATATTTCATTGTCTGGATTCAATTTTACTTTATTTTATGCACATGTAAAAAATTGACATTAATTAAATTGAATTCACACATTTAATTTCTTATTCACATGGGCATTATGCAACACTACACACACACACAGACACAAACGAGGAGGTCATTAACATTCCACCGCCTCTATGCAGCGGTGACCCGACGTCACCCGAGTCTGCAGAGACTCTCCTATCGTCTCCCCCCATCTTCACTTATTTCACCCTCATCTTCGCCTTTTTTCGTCTCGCGTACATCTCTGCTTCATCCTCTCTAGCCTTCAACTTCCTTTTGGTTTCATTATCATTTCTCTACCCAAAGGCTATCTATCATTTCACTCTCATAATTATTGCCCTCCTTCAGTCTCTTTATCATCTCACATCAAAGCTACCACACAGGAAATAGCACCGATTGAACGCGTTTAACTTGACATTTTTTAAAAATGAATGGTTCCGTCCCTCAGCTTGCGATGCTGTTAAAACGCACAGTAAAAATGAGGCGACATGATGACAGGCTGCAAAAAAGCGACTGAGGTGATTAGATGGAGAGGACAGAGGGGGATCAACAATGGGACATTGCAGCCACCAGAAAAAACTGGAATGCCTCAAATGCAAACAGGAAATGTCAGACACCAACAGAATAACAAGCATTTCAACTATTTATGCTGTGTCTTGTCAGGATCGACTCTAGAATTATGAGAATTTATTATCTCATTATTTTAACGACAAAGTGGATCTAGAATTTCAGAAAATATGTAACCCCAAGTTACTAACAGACAGCACACTAAGCAAATTCAACAACCAACAAAAAAAGAGCGGAAAAAAAAAGATTTTTGGGTCATTTGAGAGTAATTTATTTTCCATCAATGTGAAAGAATTTTCCTGCACACCATCATACAGTATGTTTTTTTTTACATCAAGATGGCCGAGGGGGTGACCTTTGAACCCAGTTGGGCGTCCCAGCTGAGGCGCCCAGTGCATTAGATCAGGTGTATCACCATGGCGACCGTGCGCGACTCGCTAGGGTGTCCTGTTCTCGCAGCTATTCCCATTACTGATTAACAACCAAGCATCATCTTTAATTCTGAAGTTGCCACGCTGTGCTGCTAGTAGTCATACATACATTTAAGTTGTTTAATTAAACTTTTTTCAATTCATTTCATTTTTATTTTGTTTCCTTTTATTTATTTATTTTATTCCAATTCTAATTTTATATTCTAATTTCCAATTTTATTTCAATTAGTGTACATTATTTTATTTCAATAAATTTGTATCTCAGTACATTTCAATCCTTTCTATTTAATTTAATTTTCATTTTATTGTCCATCCATCCATTTTACTTTTACTTTACTTTTCTGTACCGCTTCTCCTCACTAGGGTTGCGGGCGTGCTGGAGCTCCCAGCTATCTTCAGGCGAGAGGCGGGGTTCACCCTGAACTGTTCGCCAGCCAATTGCAGGGCACATAGAAACAAACAACCATTTGCACTCATATTCATACCTACGGGCAATTCAGAGTTTTAAATTAACCTACCCTGCATGTTTTTGGGGATGTGGGAGGAAACCGGGAGTACCCGGAGAAAACCGACACAGGCACGTGGAGAACATGCAACCTCCACACAGCCAAGGTCGAATTTGAACCCAGGTCCTCAGAACTGTGAGGCAGATGTGCTTACCAGTCATCCACCGTGCTGCCTCCTTTTATGGTATGTCAGTTAAATTACATTTGATATAATTAAATGTATTTTATTCTATTTATTTCAATGTAATGGTAATTTTTTTTATGACATTTTGTTTTTTTTAATTTCTATTATAGTTTATACAATTACTACTTGTACTACTAAAAATGATTGCATTCAATGTTTTTAATTTAAATTAATTTTCATTTTATATTTTGTTAAATTATATTTAATTTCATTTTGCTCCTTTTTATGGCATTTAATTATACTTTTGATAATTACATGAAATGTTATTTCTATTTATTTCAAAGTATTTGTATTTGTATTACATTTTAATTACATTAAGGTCAATCAAATTAAATGTTCTTTACATTTTGTTCAATTATATTTACATTATTATTTTATTGAATTAAATAAAATTGTAATGGATTCCAGTTACATTTTATAATTACATGAAGTGTATTTTATTTCTATTTCTATTTTTGTCAATGTATTTGCGTTTTGCTTTTTTACATTAGTTTAAAGTATATCTATTTGATGCCAATGTATTACATTTTATTTCACTGTTATCTTTATGAAATTAAGTTCCTTTTACTTATTTCAGATGAATTATTGTCTTGTTTTACTGCATCACTGAAATGCCTAAGAGGGACGAAGAGACATCCTGCTCTGCTTATTTATTCACGGAATGAATGAGGACTGCAAGCAAATAAATAAGCAAAACGGAGGCAGCAGGACAATGGCCATTTGTGTTTCTCCTCCGACATGAGGTGGAGTGTGGGCCATAAATGGGAGGTGGAATGGAGGACATGGAGCAAGAGGCGAGCGGGGCAGGAGGGCTAGTTTGCTTCATTAGATATTGTCGTGTTGCAGCTAGGCTGGGTGCTGACTCCTCCCCACGTTTGTGTGCGTGTGTTTGTTTTTGTGCGTCATGTGTGCGCTTGTAGCAATGAGGGTCAGGGCAGAGAAGATGGTGGTGGCCACATAAGCCAGTTGAAGCTATTTACCATAGAAATTCTAAAAAGCACGGTTAATATCTTTGTACGCCACTGTAATATCTTGCACAGTTTGAACATTAACACTGCATTTAAATATAAGAAAATAAAAAAGTTATACTTCAAAGTTGATTCAATAAAAATGTATTGAACAAAAGTTAAATAAAAATTGTCCCTAAATAACTGTTTAAAAACAAGCAGCTCTACAAGATTAAATGTCATTCTATTGTACTTACAAGTTAAATACAACTGAACTGCACTCAACACATGTACTGTACTGGATTAAAAAAAAGTTTAAGCCACTGTAACATTGTGCACAGTTTAAACATTTAATTGAATGATTCTTAATGTACAACTAGGTGGAGCCCGTGTACCACTAGTGGCATTCTTACCACAGGGTTCACTATTCATGAATTCACCTATTCATATTTTGGGAAACCTGTTCTTTTCTTCACTGAAAAATGCCCCTATTTGTGATTTTTGTACCCCCCCTCCACACACACACACACACACACACACACACACACAAAAGCTATGTGAATTGTTTTTTATTGGCATAATGAAACGAATGATTGTCGTTTGTGTGGGGAATTCGCTCCTCCTTGTGGAGACAGAAGAGGATTTTGCCAATAAATGTGGAAGAGTCTACCATAGGTTTCGCATAGGGTGCCATTCAAGCTACGACCTCCAGTGCCTCCATGAACGATAAAGTAGCTTGGTAACTAACAAACACAAATACAATGCCAAAATAATAATTATTTATTAACTTTTCTTCACAAGTTGGCCATTGGCAGATGTCTGCGATCTACTTAGTGTGACTTGCTTTCATCCACTTGTCCAGAAGTTGTCTGGTGGTGTGCATTGTGGTCACCTATTGAGAATTTCCAGCATTCACAGTATTCTTTATTGTTCTGCTCGTTTATCTTTATTTTCTTGTTTCCTCTCTCTCTCTTGCTCTCTTTGTGCAAAGAAAACCTTTTTTCATGATTGATTTATTAGCGTTTCATCCCTTCAGCTTTATTGGAACATGCAGCAATTTAATCAAACAAACATATGAAACGACCTTTAAATATAACCTTGTTTGTACACCAACAGATCAACACCATGATAAATGAATAATCCTATTAACTGGAGTTAGACTATTTGTAAAAAGGTTTGAAGACACAGCCCTTAACTAATCAATCAGGGGTTGAGCTAAAGCCATTAGTTCTCCCCGTAATATATGGCCCCTCACCCCAAAGAAATCTGTTGTATCCCTTCACCCTCCAATCCAAAGTTAATCAGTTTCATCTTTAGGTTGGAAATGAAAAAGACAACAGCGGTTAACATGGGAATGAGGCGGTGTATCAGCATGTGGTGCTTGTGTTTCAAGCGGTGTCAAGTAGATGAAAGAGGAGATGGAACATTTTGACCAATGTTGGAAACACCTAGTGTGTGTGTGTGTGTGTGTGTGTGTGTGTGTGTGTGTGTGCGCGCTACTTGGTCATCTGCAGTTAATGGTTGACAATAAATCTAAGCCCTTAATCCCTCAATTCTTCCCCCTCACTTTGTGAGCTCTTTTCACCTTTCACCTGAACTGAACGTCGCACTCCATTATACGCACCGATTGCTCAACTGTGTTGACAGAGCACACACACATACACACATGCACACACAAACACACGATTAAGAGCAGCTCAAACACGTTGACGTTTGTCCAACGTCTCACATCAAAATCAAGGCCCAGGTCTCAGATCCGACACGTCACATCCTTCTTTGCGGCCCATTAAGAAAACAAAGTGTGTCTACTTCTTATTTCCTTTAGCAGAAAAGCTGTCCCAAAATTGCTATTTTCCTTCACTTTTTGCAGATATTACAATCCCTTACATAAACCACCTGGTGCTCGGACCCTAAATAACAAATATTGTTGAAACGGATTAGGTTGATCTTTGCAATAGTAGTTGTTGAACATCTCTGACACGTACATTTTTAATGTGAAAGATTTCTGATTGGCCATTGATTTGCGCCGTTGCAATTTCTATTCGCGGCAAAACTAGTTGCCGACGGCTGGCCACTTATGAAAACTAGTTGCAGAACCCCACACACCGCTCGACAGTACAGTCATATTCGGTCACGTCACTCTCTGTGTGGCGGCCCTAATCCGAACCCTGGCAGGGTCACAATATATCTGCCATTATAACCCCAAAAGTCTTTTGGACACAAACTTCCAAAGATAAATCTTGTGATGCTTTTAATCCCCAACCAGTTCAGGGTGTACCCCGCCTCCTGCCCGATGACAGCTGGGATAGGCTCCAGCACGCCCGCGACCCTAGTGAGGAGAAGCGGCTCAGATGGATGGATGGATGCTTTTAATCCCAACTCAGTCCATCCATCCATCAGATCATTTGTTCCGACAAACACAAGTCTCCCAATCTGTTCGGCCTAACTCTCAGCAAACAAACCTTTCATGCGAGCGTCTCAGGGCCAGATGGAATTGTAGACAAAAGCATTGTGATGAATATAACCCCCAAAAAGAAAACATCCAATGTAAAGTTCATCACACTTTCAACAGGGACTCAAAAGTACCAAAGGGTGAGCTGATCTGTTTTGATCGAATGGCTCGGTAGGTGTGGTTAATTTGGTCAGGTTTGAACGCTGTAACCAAACACTGTTGTGGACTAAACCAACCATATCAAAGGGGGTCTCAGCTGTGGTGAGAAATCCACTGTTATCACTGTACTTACTCTTGTTCATTTGTTTTAAATTTATGGCCTAAAACTGATTGTCATATAAATATTGACTCTAATTCGGCCTTTACCGCTGCGCTAGCCTAAATGAGTGAAAGCGCGTATGTACAGTTTCAGGTTACGTCGCTGCCACGAGAACAGAACTATGTCGAAAAACAGAGTACTCGCCTTACAGACAGTAAACAGGTGAAAACGATGGCTTACCGACCACGTCTTAGCATCAGCAATCATGCGGTAAAGCATGTCGTCAAAAATGCTCAAGCAGCATTTCTTCAAGAAGTACCCTTCTCCACATAATTATCAGTTACTAACCATAGTCTTACATTTCTTGTAATGACCACTAACGGGCTGTTCGTCTTGTAGCAACATCTGTGCTAGTGAGACCTGAATCGTCAACCTTAACTGTGTGTTGACCAAGGTGCCACCACGGCTAGAGGCTTGCATCCCAGCAACACCCAATCATCATTATAATCATCACATGGACCCAAGCATGTTGAAGTGATACGACTGAAAGACTAATATCTTTGTATGTGAGGGAAGAACTAAATTTAGTGTTACAGAGTCTTCAATTTATGTGCATGTACACTTGCTCTTCTGGTGTACTTTTCTATTGAAGTATGTTGTAGTGATACATCTCGACTCAGAGAAAACCTTTTTATGTCGTGGAGGAGCTACGTTTAGCATGGGTTACTGCGGAGAGTCTTCGCCGCATGTGCTGTTCACTCGCACTTAGGGTGCGTTTTTCAAAATCAAATAATCTGTACGCCATTTATGATATTAAACTGTTTTGGGATGATAGATTCCAAATATTTTTATGGTGGGATCAACTACTTGCATTTTTTTGTTATTCAGAACAGGACTCGAGTCTCAGCTCCTTCCCGTGTCAATTCCCCTCTGACAATGTATGCTTGTTTTTATTATATAAACTGAAAATGGTCTCCATTTGATTATCAGCAGACAACAACCCAAATGATCCACACACAACACCCTCTGATCCTGCTCTATATGAATAAATCTTTGTTGGGTATTTTAGGAAGAACTCTTGGGGATGAGCCCTCATGACCCCCCGCAGTCACGACACTGTTACGCTGCTCCTAAACTGGTCGATAAGCGGAGAGAAAACAGACACGGGGCTGTGTTGTTACTTGATATGTTGGATGCCGTCGCGACTGTGAGTGTTGCTCTTGGCCAACGGCAGCCGAGCAACAATGGAGCACTGCTTAACTCTTAATTACAGTCTGACCAGACGACTGTGAGCTAAACAATGCCGGGACAGAGGGATGAGACCGTGATTACGCCGTGATGCACGCATTCCAAAATTCCTATTGATTAGGTTTAACCCACAGCCTCTTTTACAGAGATCCTTCAAAAAATTCAGTGCCAGAGCCCTAACAGAACACACTCATCATCACCATAATCATCACATGGAGGCAAGATGAAGCCAGGAGGTCATTTCACACTTAAAAAAAACAGCATAGAGCGCAATGTGTCTTCTGCAAAACAGAACTAACGTACCACAATAGAACGTCTACGATCACCAACACAAGGTAGCCTATCAATGTTAGCTAATATAGCCTACCAATGCTAGGTAGACCATACTGTAATGCCCCCACAAGTGGTCAAGGATAGACACAGCTGTCGGTGAACCTTCAATCGCTTCACTGTACAAACTAATAAAATAAACACAAACACATTCATATACATGCTGTGTCCACAACTGACTCCCAGACATTTAACAAGACGCAGACTGGCTAACAATTAGCTGCTAATCTGACCTCACGACAGCCAAATTTATACTCTCCATTTGTTGAGTACCACATCATTTAGCAGTCCGGGCCCCACCTTTTCAAGCCACACACACTCAAAAGTCACAGATATGACTGTGGCACGTGAGGATGGTGACCCCAAGTGGACAAAGCTAATTTTTATCCCATTACTCAATGAATCTGTCGGATAATCGGTAGAATAACCGGTCTAAAACTATTCGATAACGGCATCCTAATACTGTAATCCCCTGCATATTCATGGTCACTAGTCACAAACTCACCTATTTGGAATTTTTTTGCAGCTATTGGTTGAAAGATTTGCCAATTTGCAGTTTTGTGCACTTTCTGAAACACCGTAGGATGTCACAAGTTGCCGTCAGAGCCCTGTCTGAATCACGATTGGTGTCGACTTGAAGCATATTGAAGTGATCCATCTCGACTGAGAGACAAGCTTTGTATGTCGGGGAGGATCCAAATTTAGTTTTAAGTTCTTGTGAAGTTCCGTCATTACTCCGTCTTTGCCTTGTATGCTGAAACCAGTGAACGTGCAATACTGAAGAATCTGTGGCAGGACATCCCGCGCTCAGATTACAGTGTTCCCCCCACTATATAGCAATCTATTCTTCGCGCTCTTGCGATGTTGCAGATTTTTTTCGCGTCCTCAGCTGGGATAAACTCAAGTGACCCTAAACGAGATAAGCAGTATGAAATGGACGGATGGCTGTGGAAAAAGGTGGCGATCGGAGAGTCTACTGCATCAATGCAGTACACTGTATCTCATTAGATGATAGATATGAATATTTGTGCACACTGTGCTTCTGCCTTTCTAAAGGGCCTGGCGTACGCCCGCCTGATTGTACTTGGCACGCCATCGGAAGCTACCTGAATCATCCTGTCTGCTCCTCAGCCTGCGGCGGTGCCCGTCAGATCGAGGGCTTTCAACGCTCGCACGCTTGAGGCCTTGGTCAGCTTGCGTCTATCTAAATGTGAGTCGGAAATACAGTGATGGCTTGAATTACAAGTTCAATTCGTTCCATGACCATGATCGTATCTATTAAAAAAAATTGAAATTCCATTAATCTGTTCAAACCCAAATAAAACTCAAAAATTGTCGAAGAACAATAGTACTCTACATTAGTGTAGATATACATAATTATTATTATACTATAATAAAAGCAAACAGTCATAACATACAGTGCAATACAGTGGTAAAAGCATATCTTCTGTGTCAGATGTAATGCACAACACTGATTACAATCACGCTTCAAACATGTTTGTCCTTGATATGGCTGATGGATCATGTGATGCATCGTTGTCTAGACGGATTGTGGCAGCTAGCAAGCTAATGTAGCTTTACTAATGCCCGTTACCAAACTTCCAGATCATGTCAACACAACCAATTAAATATCCATTTCTTTTCGATACCCCTTATCCTCATTAGGGCCGTGGGTGAGCTGGAGCCTTTCTGAGCTGACTTTGGGCAAGAGGCAGGTCTAAACCCTGGACTGGTCAAGCTCAAGAAGTGTGAATAGAATCTCCCCACATATTGTGAGATTCTCCTTCATTACAGTCTTTGTCTGGGCTATGTCTCTGTGCTACCTCCAAGGACAGTTTGTGTATTTATATGTTGCCGCAATGCCTTTGTGTTCCACTGTCAAAATACACGTCATCTCGGTTCACTGTAGTCTTCATTGTCTTGATTGTTTACAAAAGCATGTTCACTAAAAAAAAAAAAAAAAAAAAAAACTAAAATGTCTTCAGTGCCCACAAAACATGTTGGGTTTAGAGACTTCAGTTACTTACATAGAAGGAAGACAATTATGACTCTTCAATGATGACAAAAACGCATGTTACGTTTATGGATGGCTCCAAGCCTAACATGTGTTTGTGAAACAATTAGTCTTCAATGAACCTAACATGTGATTTTGTAAACATTACAGTCTTCTATCAACCTAACACACTTGTCTTTGTAACATTATTTCCCAGTGAATGTAGTATAGGTGCTTTGGCAAACATTACATTCAATGAACCTAACATACTTGTTTTTTTGAGAATAGTTTTCAATATACCTAGCATACATTTTTCTCAACATTAGTAATCTATTAAGCTAACGTGTCTTCGTAAACAGTCTTCAATGAAAGTAACATACTGCGTTTTTGTAAACATTTCAGTGCACCTAACATGCATGTTTTTGTAAACAGTCTTCAACAAACCTGTCTGTGTGTAAACATTAGTATCTAATAAAACTAGCAACATACTGTGCTTGTTTTTGTGAACTTTTTTTTTCTTACTTACTACTTTTTATTACTTACTTTTTTTTTCTTACTTTTTAGTAAACCTAACGTGGTTCTGTTAGTATTAGTTTTTAGTGAACCTTTCTACATATTAGTCTTAAACGAATCTAACAGTTTTTTGCTAAAATTGCATTCCTCAATGATCCTAGCATACATATTTTGTAAATATTAGTCTTCGGTGAACCTAACGTGGATTTATGTAAACATTACAGTCTGAACCTAACATATGTGGTTCTGTAAACATGCAGTAGTCAGTGAACCTAACGTACGTGATTTTCTGAACATCGAATGCATCAGTCATTTAATTAACCTAACATACAATACGTTTTGCAAACATTACAGTCTTCAATGAGCCTCCCATACATGTTTTTGCAAACAGTCTTCAGTGAGTCTAACGTGTTTTTGTTATCAGTACAGTAAACATTAGTCTTCCTGTTTTTGTGAACAATTAATATATTTAGTCTTCAGTCATGCTAACACAGACGGACTACAAATTGTCTTCAGTGTCTACTAATACATAGGACATATTAAAGACAATTGGAAGTCTTCAATGTTTACAAAAACATATACGGTGGATTCACTGTAGACGCAACTGTCCGTAGGTGTGAAGGTGAGGTTGTTTCTCGCTGTACAGTATGTGACTGTCCTGTAATTGGTAGGGTGTAGCTCGCCTCTCGCCCTAACTCAGCTGGGAGAAACTCCAGCACCCTATGACCCTGAACAGGGCAAGTAGAAAATGGATGGTTGGTGTGTTTATGCGTGTATGAGGGAGACAAAGCTTTGCGTGTGTTGTATAAGGATGCTCCGTTTCATCAGCAGCATGCAACACTGCATTGTTTTTTTTTTTTTTTGACCCAGACAATGGAAGAAACAAAGCAGACGACCAGGGATATGAAGCCAGAAGGCCTGAAGCATGCAAGGTGCCGATACGGAAACATGAGGACATGCTGCCGGACACAAGGAGAAGCAGGAGGACGACAACGACGTTACCTTTCCGGGGACGAGGATTTCTCCGAGTTCACTGACATGAGCGGAGCCTTTTAGCCGCTCGCTGGCCGAGGGATGAAAAGCGAACAGAGGAGGCGCCTTTTTTCCCCCTGGTGTTTGGATCTTGCTGATGTGCGTCTGAGTGAAAGGAGAGGAGAGGGTTACTGTCTCCCCCTCCTCTTCCTCCTCCTCTTCTGTCCTCTGTCTCCGAGGAGGATGGAGGACAAAAACGAGCAATGTCCTGGAGATGAGGGCAGGAATACCACCTTAATTCCTCCCCACCTTTCTTTCCTTCCTTCACCTCCTCCACCTTGCTTCGTCCCAGCACCCTATTTCTCCTCACCACGTCCTCCCAAGGGGACCTTGGATCACCAGGCCGATGAAAAGGAGACCAAAAAAAAAAAAAAAAAAAAAAGAGACCGTCCAGGTCCAAGTGTGTGTGCCTGCCTGCGTGGCCGTGTTCCTCCCTCTCTCACTCTCGCTCGCTCTCTTCCCCACTGCCTGTGTCAGGCCTTCTGCAGCTTTGCACAACAACAGAACCCAGAGCCCGGCGGAACATTCCACTGCGTGCGCGTGCGGGGGGGGTGTCGCCTTATGACAGCAACAGGAATATAAATGCATTTTTTTCCTTCTGGCGCACTCACTCTCCCCTCCCCTTCCACCACCTCCGACCTAGTCCCTCCCCCACCTCTCTCACTAGCTCTCCCTCACTCCCGATTGCCTTATTACGACATCCTGTATCTCAGGGCAACGCGACACAGATCTGGCCATCACTCCCCCTCCCCTCCTCGGTGTTCTTCCCTCTCCTCTTTAACTGGCATCCTCACTGCCTTTTCTTTAAACCTCATCTTCATTTCTGCCTTTTTTTATTGGGGGGGCTTTATTTTCTGGCCATCTCTGAGCAGATGGGAGCGCTTCTACATGAGTTGTCAGCTCACTGTGTTAGCCAGAGGGCGTTGCCATGATGTTATTGAGTGGTGGGGGGTGTCTGTCTCGATCCCTCAGTCTGACCTCAATATCAGTCTGTGGGTGCACCGATGCATTTCTATGTAGGTGTGCGTATGGGGAGTTGTGCAGGAAGCCTGACATTAATGCTATACTTGCATAGTGGGAAGGTCTGCAGAGTAGGAATGCGAGGGGGATAAAAAAAACAAGAGTTGCATTGATGCAGTGCGTAAACTGGCTACAGTAAGATTTGAAAACTGTCAGATATTTGATGGATTGCCTTTAATGTTCTTCATAACCTTCCGCCAATAGTGAAAAACCGAAAGTAAATGACACCCTACATACATTTTTTAATAATTGCCTATATTAATAGTTTAAACAGTAAATACCTGTACACCACAAACAATAACCCCAAAACAGTTTCATATATAATTTTAAACATATCTTATAACATCACCCTTAAAAATAAATGGCTTCGATGATTTGATTTTGAAAAATGCACCTAAGCGCACTATTACATACATGCACATGTGACAAAGACTCTCTGTAATAACCCAGGCTAAACTTTAATCCTCACCAAGATACAAAACTTGTCTCTGAATCAAGATTTATCACTGCCACATAACTCCTTGGACAAACTGTGCTGCTTATTTATTTAGACAAGGCATTTGCGCCTTTTTGTGGTATTTTTAGGTGTTACAGGAAGAGCGCAAAAAACTGCGAGTAAGTAAGTTTTTCAGCAAAAAAATGGACGTTAGGTAAAAAAAAAAAAAAAAAAAAAAAACTGAAATAGGGGACTTCAAAAATAGTGAACCGTGAATTTGAGGGGACTACTATGTTGGTAACAACTAGGGTCCGACCAATATGGATTTTATTTTTTATTTTTTTTAGACCTACACCGATTCTGATATTTGGCAGGAAAAAATTCAAATAATCGATTAAATATCTAGTGAATAAAATAACTTCTTTTTTTCCCCCTTACTGCTTACAACAACAAAGATATGAATTACAGGTAAAACATTGAACTGTTTTACAATCATTTATCCTTTATTATTCGCTTGAATTTTATAACAGAGAGGAATTTACGAGCACAAAAACATGCAAAAAAAAGCAATAACTGATGAAATTATCTTTCGATTTAGGCCATAATTCTATGATGTATATAAGCAATAGAATGAGTGAAGTTACTGGCAAAATGCGTGATGCCCTTGAACACTGAATCACATTTCTTCTGTTTCATTATTGTTTTTGCCATGAAGTGACAGCTTAAAATAAAAGACAGTGACGCCTTTCTCAGATGTAAAAATCTTTGACAGCGTTGCATTTAAATATATTATGTACGGAGTTAAACACTAAAAATATTTTTGTGTGTGCATTTGATATGCTGCTTGTTTGTCTTGTGCATCGTGGCTGTTTTTATTTCATTATTTTTTTCCCCTGTATTTTTGTTTGTTTGAATCTCATCTTTATCTTATGTTGTAATGTGTTAATGTGTACAAAAAAGACCTACAAATTCTGCAAAAATTCGGCCGATTTTTGCAGATTTGAAAAGGGCTAATATTAGCCGATAACATCGGTGGGCCCGAGTGAAAATTGGTTTCCCCCTTTCGAAACAAGTCAACAACGGCCCGAGTTTTGGATGTGTCTAAAAGGTTATTTCTGAGCAATTATCCTGTGGTTTGTGGTGTCTTTGAATGACTTTTCGTCTTAAGCGGGGTAAACGTATCGATAATTGGGTTGAATTTAAGCATTTTATTTCCTTAGTTCTGATCAAAGTCAGCAAAGGTCCATTCATTGGCTGTCTCAAAAGACTGTCCTGAATGATTATCTTGTCGTGTGTGGTGCCTTATTTTTAACATACAATAGTTTATTGTTACTTGGAACAGCATGTCCAAAAATAACTTTGGACAATAATTAAGTACATGCTGCGTCAATATGTCTAAAAACATAATTATCTGATTTAGCAGCCTGTATAGGTAAATTAACATTACACTCATCTAGGCATCTTGCAAGTCTCAGTTTACTCAATGAGTGTGTGTCCAAATGGCACTGTATAAACATCAATTCAAGGTGATTAGGGTTTACTATTTTCATAGCTTTCACTAACAAACAAGCTTTTTAATCAAGCATGTGAAATACGTGTTCTACTACACAAACTCTTGGTTTGAATGTCAGAACGTTTGTAAAAGGGCAGGAAGTAGGGCAGCAATTAACAATTCATTTACCACCCACTTTACAATTACAAATGCCTTCTTGTTTGAAGGATTGTTTTCTTTTTTTTTTTCATCTCGTGGAATACCAGCAAAACAAACAATCAAAGCTTTTCTACAAGACTGCCAGCCTAAAAGCAACGATACCCATGCTAGTAAATAAAGAAAAGAAAAAAAGAAAGCATGAGTTCCACTTTCCGACATGAAAGGACGACATCATATCTCGGAGCCAAACTATTGTCCTCATTCTGTGCTCATGTGGGCCAACGGCTACAATGAACACACTGGATCTTTGCGACCAGAGGAACACTCAAGCTGTTTCTTCTGCCTCTATTTTCACACTTTCTATTTTCTCCACTTTTTTTTTTCTTGGGGTGGGGGGGGGGGGGGGGGGGTCACATGACTTAATGATGAAAAAATTGGAGTAACTTCAGTGAGAACTTGTACTCATTAGGGTGGCGAGGGAGCTGGAGCCTATCACAGCTGACCTTGGGGTCACAGGCGGGGTACACCCCGGACTGGTCACCAGCCAATCACAGGGTACATAGACAAATGAGCATTCATATTTACAACAATTGAATATTTAGAGTCTTTAATGAACCTAATTTGCCATGTTTTTGAAATGTGGAGGAAAACCTGAGTAAAAAAAAAAAGATCGATACTTACCCGGACACTGAAATTATACTAATATATATACACTTGCACACTTTACAATAAGGGTGTCCTTATAAAAGGATATGGTTTAAAAATATTGTAATAGTGATTGTATGCTATGTGAGTCATTAATAAACAGTTATTAAACACCTTTTAAAAAAAAAAGACAGACTCACTGTTTGGTAGACGGTAGCAAACTAGCTTATCTCATGTATGACTTACAGCTTTTAATTAAGAATTTATAACGTGTTCAAATCATTAATGCACACAATTTATGCACATTTTCTACATGAGCGCATCATCCTTATTTAACACCTTGTCCCTAAAGGTCATCTGGTACTCTGCAGTTGAGTAAATAAAAGTCGTTGGCCATCAAATGAGCACATATGAATTAAGAAAGATTCATTTACATGGAGTCAGTGCACTATCCATCCAGCCATCCATTTTCTCCGCCGCTTATCCTGTTCAGGGTCATAGTGAGCTGGAGCCCATCCCAGGCAGACTACACCCTGGATTGGTCGGGCGGTCAAGCGAATCTACAGCTGTAACATAACATTATGTGAAATAGGTGAAGCTCTGTGAATACTTTCCAGGTGGACTGTAGAGTTTTTTTTCACTTAAAAAATAAAATGGAAAAAAACAAGCCCTTTAACTGTGTCATTTAATAAAACTGGACTGTAACCTTCAGGTTGCAGCATGCTATTTTTTTAAATTTCCTTCATGTTTGTGAGGAGCACAGATGTAAGCATTTCCTGGGTCAGGTCAGGTCGTAGCGGGGGCAGGGAGTTGGGGGTGGGGGGCTTTTAGGGACACGGTTGCTGTGTGAAATTCCCCATGAGGAGAAATGACACTTAAGAAGGCATACACTCAATCATGTGTAAGAAACGCACACATGCAGCCTAGTATGTAAGTCCATGTGCAAATTCCGAGGATGATTTTCACTTTGAAAGATGACGAAAGAAAGGAGAGGGGAGGGATGAGGGGGGAGAGGGAGATGATGACTCTCATGAGCAGATATATTTTAGGAGCCAGTATTGAGGCTGCCGCGAGCTATCTTTAAGCGGCCTACTTCTCCATACTGCCTGGTAGATGCTGGCTGAGGAGAGAGGATCCACACACACACACTCGCACACAAAGCTGCAATGGATCAAAGCAAAGCAGACAGAGAAGAATGTGCGTTTCTCTTTGGCTTCCTGTAACGCTTGACGCGCTCATCTCAGCGACTGTAATGTCTAATTACCACACACTGCCATCAAGTGGGAAAAGGCACAGACACGTCTCACACACACAAACAAGGTGGGAGTAATTATGTGTGTTCAATATTCTAGAGCAGGGGTGTCCAAACTTTTTCTTCCAAGGGCCGCATGCAGACAAATCGAAGGATGGGACGGTCACTTCCACATTCTTCACCTTCAAATTATTTAACACACTAAAACCATTGCATTGTTGTAAATAAATATATGTGGAGCAATTATATATATTGTTTATATTATGTATGTTGGTTGGACAAATATATGTATTTATTATTTTTAAAAAATATATTTATTTTTTTTCTGGATTTTTGGATGGCCTTGTGTCCCAAGTGAATGGATCCGCCCCTGTAGTAAGCAGCAGCATCACCACATCTGCACATTCAGAACCCAAATAACAGTTATCTGTACTAAGCTGACCCTGACACGGAGCAAAAAGTGCAGCAAAAAATTCTGATTCCGGGCTGCATTGTACCCATTAATGTGTGATTGGTGGAAAACAAGGAACTGACAAATGAGAATGGATTTCTTCTTCACTTGCCTTGTAAATTTGATTCTGCACTGTGGACCACTAAAACAATGGATGGGGGGGGGGGCTTAAATGGGCCCTGGGCCATAGTTTGGACACCTCTGGGCTATCTAAATTGGTATACTGATGACATAATGGATTGGCTGGCGACCAGTTCGGGGTGTACCCCGCATCTCGCCCGAAGATAGCTGGGATTGGCTCCAGCACGGCCGCGACTTTAGTGAGGAGAAGCGGTACAGAAAAAGGATGGATGAATGACTTAATGGTCAGCCTGGGAGCAGCTAACTTTTTTAGCCCACGGCTATATCGCTGCCTGGCAACAAGTCCAGGGTGTACCCCACCAGCCCAACGCAATTCAGCCCTTTTGTATCCAGAATTCTATTGCTTGCAGTGGCAGGGAATATAGACATAATGTCCTCGTCTGTTTACAAATGTGGGTCGTCACTATCCTTGCAGATAGCAGCAGCAAAAGGTGAGAGAGAGAGTCATCGCACTTCACCTGCTGAGTAAGGACGTATTCCTTCTACCTCACTCAAGATGGATGCCGTTACAAGAGTTTGTTTACACACACACCACTCAACACCGTGTACACACACTAATACCAAAATGAAATAGGGGGGTAGGTCTACAGTGTCCAAATATGGAGGACACACGCGATATTGTTAAAGTGTTATTTCAAAATGGTGACAAAACACCAAAAGAAAATGGTCATTTATCTTTGCAGCGCAGTTTTACCTGCAGTCTACAGTACACTGCTGCCCCCGAACGGTCAATAAAAGTAATACAAGCACTTATAACCAGTAAAAGAAATGCCCCCCTTTTTATTTTAGTAAAGTAACTTCAACATGTTCTTTGCCTATCAATGAATGCTCGTTTCTGCAACAAATAAAGAAAAGATTAAGGTGGTTTTCCAAGATGTCAGAGTCATTACAACGTTTACTATTCATTTCTCATGTTAAATGCAAAAGGAACCTTTCAAAGCAATTATACTGAGTATGCTGGTTGAATGTTGCAGTTATTTCTAAGAGCAATGTCGTAAGATCAGTTTGACATGATATTGAACCGTTTTGGGATCATCGTTTGTGATATATTTACAGTTTAATCTATTACATAGACAATGATGAAAATAATTATGCAGGGGGGGGGGGGTGGGCATCAGTTAATTGTAGTTCTCCACTATTCGCGGCAGGGCTAGGCCCCTATACCTCACAGATAGCTTTATGTTATGTTTTTAAACAGCCATAACTGTAGTTTTTACACAGCAATAGTTTTATTTACTATGGCAGCAGCCAGCTAAAAAGCTGATAGATTGTGAAGGACACACACACTCACATGTACAACCTGAGTAGGCTGCACGCAAGGAGGCAGCCTAGACTGAGCAGTTCAAAGTGAGGGGAATGACTATCGACTGTGTTGTACCCGCACCGGCATTCATCAGTATTGGTCGGCGGAGGGGAAGAAATGTTGAAATGTGTGGCGGTCCAATCAATAAAACAACATGATGGAATGAGACGAAACACAAAAAACTTGTCAAGCTTATTCTGCAGCTGCCATTGCAGTGGCGTGACGATGCATAAATTTTTTGGGTGTCTCTAAGGAATCTATTTCAGTCATTATGGACGCAGTCAGTTCAGGTCCGAGTTGTCGGCTGCCTAAATGGGTTGCCATAGAAATCCCAACCGAAAGACAATCAAAACATTGTTCTGAGTGTATTTGAATGAAAATTCATCCAACCAATTTCTAAGGTCACTTTTTTATGTTAAGACTTACATCGCAAGGCATAATTAAACTCGAATGGCAGTATTCCACACATTGTGGACACAATAAATTCAGGCCAGACTAGTTGCCTGCCAAAATCTGTTGCCATAGCAATCCCATCAAAAAGATTAGAAATGCCTTCTACACGATTCCACCAATTGCTAGCTGCTTCCTACAAAATTCGTCCAACCAATCACTGAGCTGCTTACTAACAAGTTTTCGCCAATCGCCGAGCGACCTCCCTACCCGGATAGGCCGCTTACAATAATTCATACAACCAACTACTAAGCTAAATTCTACCAAAGTTTTTCCAACCAATTGACGAGCAGAGTGCTGCAAGGGTTCGACCAATCAGAGCGTCCTTTCAACCAAAATTCACCCAACCAATCAATGACTTACTGAAATTCATCCAACCCATTGCTGAGTTTCTGACTTTCAAGATTTATTAAGGAGTTGTTAGATAAAACAGATTTTTTTTTTCTTAAACAAAAATGTTGTGTAATTGCTTGGTTTTAAGAAAAGTTGAATTACATTATTATTATTAATCAGTTATTTTTTTTAATAGCAATAAATAGTTTTATTTAGTTTTTCTCGTATGGCTTTAAATTGCAGCACTTCAAGTTGGGAATGGGATCAATATTACTCCATTGCCCAACTAGTTGGCTGGTTAAATGGGCTCCCATAGAAATCACATCAAAAAGCCGTACCAGCATTATTTTAAGTGTATTTCTAAAAGGGTGTAAATCAACTTACCGCCACTAAATCTTCAATGGGCCAACGGAAGGGCTGTTGATAACAAAAATAAAAAAATAAAAATAAGAAATGACTGCCCTGTCCTGACTAACAAGTGCAATCACAGCGAATGACTGAGGCTCACTGCGTTATTTTGGCCTGCTAGACATGTTTCCACTGTAATGTGCAAAACACACACACACAGTAAAGGGCATGGCGGGACGTTATTTTAGGGAGCAGTCTTAATGCAGTAAAAACAGATGGGATTAGGTTGGAATAAGAAGATGTAGATCAAAAGTAGCTGCCTGGTTTCATCACCATCGGGAGAGATCTGCCATTTACTGCAGTCATAGCAAACTTGATGCCTCTAATTTGTTGGCAATTGCAAACCCCATCATAACAGATTTTAGAACTGAAGTCACTTTAATTGCGTTTGAGCTGCTACTGATATTGAACCGGCTAATTGTTGAGACGTTCGTGTTTACATATATAATATTATATTTGTATTAGATAAATGATACACATGTATTTAACTTTTGTCTGAAGACACCAGCCATTAATTTTTTTTAATCAAGTCCAGCTTCAAATAATCATGTAATCAAACCGTAGTCATGCATGTTAGCGTAGCATACACAAAAAGGCTTTCAGAAGACTTTTTTATTCTAAACGTTGGATGGTTGCTTGAATTCGAGATTACTTGATTACATGATGTTTTTACATGATAACCGTTCGCCATTTGTCACTGCCCGGCTAGCTCAGTCGGTAGAGCATGAGACTCTTAATCTCAGGGTCGTGGGTTCGAGCCCCACGTTGGGCGTTGCATTTTTGTACCCATTCTGAAGTTCCGATAATGTTTCCATCTTGCGTGTGGTTACGGCAATATTTTAATTGACGTGGTACGTTTGGGGGTGATTCCGGCACAATGACCAAATCTGAACGCTTCCTGTGTGTGCCACTGGGTGACGTCGCGCCAATCCCAAACCGCCATGAAGAGTGCCCACACTCACTCGCACTCCAATTCGCATGCACTTTACACAGCCACTGCAGACATTGATAAGATTGTCCACACCAGAACCTCACACGCCAAGATCAATGCTGACATAAAAAAAATGTATTCATCTCGCAAAATTCTGCTCGATACACGCAGCTGTAGCGTGTGTCAACCCAGTTGCAACTTATCTGACGCATGCAAACGTGAACACAGTGTATACCGGCGGGCGTCAAGCACTGACAGATGCCAAACACATCCAACCGCGGCAGGCAAACAAACGCTCCCCACCCCCGAAGCCCACAGCCCGGGCTTACCTCCGATGATGACCCGGTTTCTCCTTCTTCCCCTTCAGCCTCCTCTTCCTGGACTGCATGGCCAACACTAGAGAGTTGACGCCGGGCAGGGCATGAGCGACGTCCCGATCCGAGGGGGAAAGGGTGCAAGGAAGCAGGGGATGAGAGAGGAGAGGAGAGGACACACGTCAGAACGAGGCATGAATCTGCGGCGCCACTTCCGGTTCGATTCGGCGCAAAAATGCTGCCGCAAAAGCAGGGAAGCGGTGCAGGGTTTGGAGTTGACGGGCTTTGCCGGGAATCAACGCACCTTTCCTGGAGATCATCTTTTTACTCCTCTTCCTCTCTGGGCAGGAGCGGCCAGAACAGACATCCACACTGTGCTTTTTCTTTTTTTTCCTTTTTTTTCTTCTTGGCTCCCTCTGTAGGTCAAAACGGGAATTGCGTGCAACAACTAATCGACTCCAATATGATCCAGGGGCGATTGTCGGATCTGGAATTTAGGGGTGCCAAACCCCCGAAGAGATTGTTGCATTAACAGATCAACTATCCCAAATTGTGAAACATATACAGTATTGTGCAAAAGTCCAACATCTGATTAGCTGTTTCATCAATACCATACAGTAATCCGCCACAGCAGTTCATTATTCACAATTTCATCTACAGCATTTTTTTAAAATATTTTTTGATGTAGAACCTATCACCAGGTATTTGCTGAAAAATGTGGCTCTTTGCAGTTTTTGTGCACACTAAGATACATCGGGAAGTCATTTCTCAACAAAAATTACAGCGAACCCTCACAATTCGTGAGAGTGACTGAGCCTGGCCGCCAATTGCAAAAGTCTGCAAGTAACTGATGCCCTTCATAAAATGTAATTGACTACAGATGCCACAAAATGGCGTCTAAGTCTAAAATAATCATACATCCTTGACACTAAGATGCCACGGTGCAAAAAAGCAATAGTTTTATTGCTTTCGCCTGAACGCAAAAACAGCACACAGGAGAGTAGTTCAGTAAACAACCATGGATAGGTCCCCCCCCCCCAAATAATGTGTGAATATGCAAATTTATGAATGCCAAATAGTAGATATGCGAGAGCTCACAGTAGTGTGTAATTATGTCTATCTGTCACCAGCTGGCTGGCAGAAGTGGTCACTCAATTTACACTCTTGATCGTGCAGTATGAGTACCGATGGAACCGCTCTTTTCTGTGTTTCACTGTGTTTGCGTAATTCACCTTACCACTATACACCACTACTGATGCCACAGAACACGTGTTGTAGTTTTAATCACAACTTTTCCCGAAAAGAGCAAGTGCATGACTCATAATACACTGACAACATTTCACAAATTTACAAACCCCCCTCATAAACTTCGAGGAAAGTAAGTTTAGTTTTAAGGGTAATGTAGGATGAGTTTGAAATTATATTGAACCTGTTTTAGGATCATGGTTTATATTTAAGATGTAAACTATGAATATCGGCGATAATAAACATTTGTAAGAGGTGCATCACTTATTCAAGTTTTTTTTTTTTCACGATTCGCAGTAGGGCTCGTATTACTGTAATGACTTTAGAGAACTAGAATGTCACTCAATACAGCAATGATGCCAAACCTACTTAACTGGTTTACATGTGAAAATGAATTCTATAAAAAGGTACATTAAAAAAAACAAAGCTAGTGGTGGCCTAAAACCTTTACACAGTACTGTACACAGTAAAACTTTTTTTTTTTATTAATAGTGGTATATGATGTTTACACTTTCAAAATCAACATTGCATCAGTCACGTGGCCGAGTGAAGTGTCTAAGAAAAAACACTCATGAGGTAATCAATGTAATGTTAATACAGTATATATAAATATACATATATATGTGTGTGTGTGTGTGTGTGTGTGTGTGTGTGTGTGTGTGTGTGTGTGTGTGTACATATATACACGAACACACACACAGTTTCCATTACCTAATGACTGAAAATGCATGCAAGACGTTTTACAATAGTGTGTTGCTAAAACAAATCTGGTCCCTAATGTACACCATACTTCCTGTTTTCCTTGCACTACTTCTACTAATTCCTAATTCAGCCGCATTCACTATTATGACACTTCTTCAACAAGTTCAAATGTTTCTTGTTGATTCAAGCGAAAAAAACAAAAGGCACCGCTGGGATTCGAACCCAGGATCTCCTGTTTACTAGACAGGCGCTTTAACCAACTAAGCCACGGCGCCGATGCCTACCCAGCTAGTGCTTCCCAACATATCTGAACGTATCTGCCAACTGCGAGGCATGGATAAGTGTTGATACGAGTATACTAACCCAAAAAATATGAAAAATGTCAACTTTGCCGTAGTAGTTCTTATCGTCGCCAGCCTCTTTTACGAGTTATTCTGATCGCTTTTATTCGGTGGGCTACTCTACTACCAGGTTCTTATGTTTGAGAGTAAGTTGAAATAATATTTTAAACGCTTTTAAATATTGTGTAAACACGTTAAATATTATTTAAAGGGATAAAAAATAATATACGCAGGCCGTAAACCAGTGTCCTCTGTCGCAAATATATTGACTCACCCGTTGATGCATATTCTACTGCTTTAAAAACAAGTATCGCCTCATAGCTCGTGAGTCGTATACTCGAGGTCACGCTAAACGTAATCTGGTTGATTTTGTACCAATTGGTCAAGTGGCTTAGTCATAGAAAAATATTTTTGCGTCATGTGAGGAAACGTGGACGGCGCGCGCTTTAATCTTGCCGTTTATAAGATCTCTGAGCGAGCGAGTGTCCTGCAGTGGGCGGGGTTATGAGGCAGAATCCGGAAGTGCATAGGCGCATGCGCATACGTACACGCACGTGTTCTGTAGGTGATTGGCTCACCTGATGCTTTGCTATCGCCACACACCACCTTTGATGGATAAAGCTCTTTTTTATTCACTTCATTTCTCCATTTAGCTCCGTTCGTGGCCAAGCAAAATATTGCTCACGAACAGACAACGCTTCTTAGGCTTTCGCTACCCCATAAGATACAATTTCCCCCGTGTTTTTCTATCTTGTGCTAAACTCACGAATGCTAAGCAAATTGACACCTAACACTTCTTAAAAGGTAAGTGGGAAGCTCCTTTTAGAGATTGCACGGAATTGTGTTCAGCTATGTTATCATTTGTAGAACATTAGACGTTAGAAAAACGACTGTAATGTTCCGTCACATACAGATTTGATAATGATTCTTAGAGCTTTACGGCATACCAAAGAAAAAGTGGTTGCCTCCGTTTGGCAATCAATTTTATGCGCATGTGCACAATTACGTCACTATAACGTAAAACGAACGTTCCTATTGAATTTACCTATTGGAGCCAACCGACAGTTTGTAAAATCCTGGTTTCATCCCAATTATTCCCCCAAATTCCTATTCATTCCCATAAAATTTCAGGAATTGTGCAACTCTAGTGACAACAACAAATTAGGGATGTTGGATACCACTTTTTTCAGATCGATACCAGTACCTCTAGTACTCACCGATAGAGTACCACGAGTACAATTTCAATTAACCCAATGATAAACAGTTGTGCTCACCATTATTGGCACCAAGTTTAAGTACTAAATGTGGAATGTCTCTTGAAGAAAATTAATCATTGTGAAACATTTTTCTATAGAGAACTTGTTTGTTACAAAAAGTGCAATGATAAACAGTATTTTATGGAGAGATGAAACAAATAGAGCTTTTTAGCAATGCACACAAACAGTATGTTTACAGATGGCACAATGAAGCCTTTAAGGAAGAGAACACCCTGCCAACAGTCAAGCATGGTGGAGGATCCACCGTGCTGTGGGACTGCATTGCAGAATCTGGTTGTGGAGGTCATGACTGTATCACAGGGACCTGTGATAGCAGGGAGCTGAAATCTGCCATTGGGGAAAAGAACCCTGCAACTGTTCAAGAGCTTGAGCAAAGGGAGAACATACCACCTGAGAAGTCCAAAAACTTATAGATGGATAGAAGAAACATTTGGAGGCTGTCGTCGCTGCTAAAGTGTGTGCAACTAAATATTAATGAGGTGTGCCAATATTGCTGAAAATGCTGTTTTCTTTTTTTCGTTTTAATTACAATATCTAAGTTGGGGAAAAAAACACTTTTCTTAGTTAAATTACTTTGGCCCTCCAATAAAAAGATCCCAATGATATAAGTTTGGTACATTAAAAAAAAAATCTCAAGATATTTTACTGGTTATGCAAAAAATGAAGCGGTGCCAATAATGCTGAGCACGACTGTATAATTATGAACAAAGAGCTTTCTTTCTGTCGCTGTCAAACTGCTGCTGTGTAGCACCAACTACTGGGGTGGAGGACCTCTTGTAATATTTATTTTGCCTTACTATCAGTGGCTGGTATCGGCAGCCTACACGAGTACCCAATACCTTGAAATAAGGCTGATGTGGGCCGAAACCTGGTATCGGTACTCGCCCATCACTACAGTAAATGAATTTGATGTGATCTGTCACTGTGTCCGCTTTAAACAAAAAAAAAAAAAAAAAAAAAAACCTTTCTGTGTGTCACAGCTTGTTTACCATGGATGAATCCATGCCTGCTCCAGCACCAGTGCACTCCGGGGAGAAGAGAGGCTGTCCAGGAGGATGAGGAAGACAAAGCGACTGTGTCCAAGAGAGCCAAAGTTAAGGATGAACTCGAGAATGGACCTCCTCAGGCAGCAACAAGCGATGGTGAGGACGAAGAAGAAGAAGAGGAGGAGGAGCAGGATGCCAGCGGCGAGACGTTTGCCGACATGATGAAACACGGCCTCACTGAGCTGGATGTGGGTATCTGCAAGTATGTCAGCGACCACGAGGGCTTCTCAGGAATCCTGAAGGAAAGGTTTGTCCTTTAAAATCACTCCCTTTTCCACCACCATTTTCCTCACGCAACCATTGATTTGTTATTTTTACTCAGGTACTCGGATTTTGTGGTCCATGAAATCAGCAAAGAAGGAAAGATAGTGCACTTAGATGACCTCTCAATTCCCAAAGATGTTCCGGTAAGCAAAACATCCACTCATAACACAAAAACAATCTTGTAATGTATACTGTACCGTAATCATTTTAATATATTGGAGAGACGATGCATGCGAGTACACAACAGGCACGCAAGTAAACAACAGCGCCTACTCCCGAACTGGCCAATTCAGGAACTAACTTACTTTATTCGCTTCGAGCAGGCGTTTTGAATTCCAGCCAGACACCACCATTTCTGCGGATCCGGAGTCCGTTGGTTCCGGGAATGTTAATTCAAGGTTTTACTGTCATTTTCTTTGTGGAGGTAGCACTTCATCACAAAGCCAACAAATAACTTTGTCTATTAGAGTGGCACATGCAGCGGACACATGGCCAAACAAAAATACTCCCCAGCCCGCACATCAACTCCTCAGCTGAGGGTTTGCTTAGGGACCTTTATCAAGAGCTAATTCTGTTAGCCAAGGCTAATCTGTGGTAACACTGCAGCTCTTCTTACCTGTTGACTTTAACATAAGTATGTCTGTGTAGTCCGCTTGGAAATGGCAGCTGTTCAGCTAGTCTAGATGCCAAATCATGGGTGGAAGAACTTGTTGGGGAGGTTGTTATGTAAATTATCCATATTGTGACATCAAAATCCGCCAACATTCAGAACAACTCGCTTGCAGACCTATTTTCAGAAATCGGGAGCTAAATATATAGTTGGTTGTTGAACTTAATGGGTGGGCGTGCAGTCCAGAGATTCAATACTACTTGTATACAAGCCATTGGGCGGCTGTGGCTCAGTAGGTAGAGCATGTTGTCCAGTGACCGAAGGGTCACTGGTTAAAATGCTGGCTGTGACTGTCCGGATGCCGAAGTGTCCTTGGGCAAGACCCTGAACCCTAATTTGCTCCCAGTGGGCCTGGCAGCGCCTTGCATAGCAGCAATCACCCATTAGTGTATGAATGTGTGTGTGAGTAGGTGAATGTGAGGCTTTGTAATGCGCTTTTGGCACTGTGATGGTGTAGATAAAGCACTATATAAGTGCAGACCATTTACCGTTAAAAAGTAAATGTTTCATAATGTGTCCTCGCACTTATTGTCCAATTGTGTGTTGGTGACTTTGTTTTAAAAAAAATAAAAATAATAATAATAATTTTTAAAACTGTCAGTGCAGTGTTTGCTTGGCTCGGTCTTATTTTGTGTGCGTTTGTCCCATCAGGAAGAAGCAACAGCAGTAGAGGAAAATACAACAACTGAATGCACCGTACTGACTGAGGAACAGAAGAAGCAGCTCGGAGAGCTGCAGCTGTTCAAGAACAAAGAGAGCTTCGTCTCCATTGAGGTGACTTTACGCTCACTGGAGACTTATGTTGAGTTAGCTTCATGTCTTTAACCCCTTTTTATCTATTTTACAGGGGGGCGAGTCAAAGGATAAGCGGACACTGGTACACAAAGCCATTAAAACTGAATTCCCTGGCCTGGAGACTAAGACAGAGGAGAAAGACGGACGAAAGTTCATAGTGGCGTACCATGCTGCTGGAAAGAAGGCCCTGGCTGGTGAGTGGAGACATTGAAATCACTAATAAAGTGTAACCACCAACGTCCAACACAATTTTTCAAAACACTGTTTCCCATTGGAAATAATGGAAATCTGGTCAAGTGTTAAGTTTTTTTAAATCTACAGGAAACATTTTAAATGACATTATTGGGTCATACAAGTGTACAAATAAGTTATCAAAACTAATCTTAAAATGCTAAAGATTCAGGTGCAAGTCTCACGTATTATTTAACAGTCACACAAGCGTAAAAAGAACTTCCATTCTCTTTACCGTTTATTCTCACTAGGGTCGCGGGATGCTGGAGCCTATCCCAACTATCTTCGGGCGGGAGGTGGGGTACACCTTGAACTGGTCGCCAGCCAATCGCAAGGCACATAGAAACAAACAACCATTCGCACACACATTCACACCTACAGGCAATTTAGAGTCCTCAATCAAACTACCATGCATGTGTTTGAGATGTGGGAGGAAAGCGGCGTGCCCGGAGAAAACCCACCCAGGCACAGGGAAAACATGCAAACTCCACACAGGCGGGGCCGGGATTTGAACCCCAGTCCCCAGAACTGTGAGGCAGATATGCAAACCAGTCGCCCACCTTGCTGGTAAAAAGAAGTTAACCAAAACAATTAAATGGTAGACCTTAAGAAACTGAAGTCGACAAATAAAATCACTTTCTCACCTAACTGAGTTCTTGAGGTACATTGAGGTCTTGGTATGCACAACTAAGTTTTGTGTGACTTATAACTTACTATTTTTAATTTTAAAAAATTTACGTGAATTAAACGGCATGTGCATGACCGTAAAGCTGGATTACTGCAGGTCCAAGTGTCCAATCCCAATTTAATGACGATTTGTTTTTTGGACTATTTCCATATACTGTCTTATTTCCAGAAATGGCTGCATCAAGTGATCGAATAACTTAAAAAATTAGAATTTCGATAGTGCAGAGCTACCAGAAGAGTCCATAAAAGTTTGGGATCATCATTTCACACTTGACAAGCAAGATAAAGTCCAATGTGTACCACAACAGCACGTATACGATCGCCAACACAAGGGAACGTATCGACATTAGCTAATTTAATATAGCCTACCATCGCGAGTTAGAAAGTATTATAATGCCCCCAGAAGTGGTTGAGGATAGACATGGGCACTGGTGCACTTTCCATTACTTCATAGAACAAATGGTGAGAAAAGAAACACCAGAACAAGCACATTCATACATGAGGTGCCGAGTCACTCAACACGCAGCCAGCCAACTCTACCCACTCATTCGCTGACACCCACGTCACTTACCAGGACAAGGCATACACACTCAAAGTCACAGATACCACAGTAGAACATGAGGATGGCGACCCAAAGTGGACAAAAATAATACCTGCATCTCACATGCACATTATTTTGTTTAATAATGAACAATATATATTTTTTAATCTGTTTACTTGATTAATCGATGGGATAATGGGTAGAATATTTTATTCTAAAAGTATTTGATAGCTTCAGCATTTGGAAGAGGCCTGATTCCGATATGAAGATATCAGATTCCCTGCATTTTGTTTATTTTTGTCGTGCTGCCATGACTCATATCCTAATTGTGCCCCTTGAGAGCAAAAAGAAAAAATCTAAATTGTTACTTGATCCTTGCAGTGTAAATCCAGCCTAAGACACTTGCATGAGTCCTCTCAGGATGTAAACTCCTCATTGAGGTTCTGATCAGGCTCATGACCCATGTTGTTCACTGAATGCCTTCTCGATCCCTTTTCAATCCATTCAATCCCAATCCAGTCCAGTCATGCGTTTATGCATGCGGCTCAGCTCCTTGCTCGTAAGCATCCTTTGCTAAGTAACACTCTTCTATTGTCTATATTTTGCTCTTCTTGGGATAGAGGTGAAGACATCTGCAGGTAAGAAGTTCCTTTCCACACAAACAAGCACTAGCGATGCCAGGTGTTATAGCAGGTTTTGCCAGTCTAACCGTTTAAGGTGTAAGTGCAGAACTATATTCTGTCAAAGTAATGGTCTCAGATATGGTCTTATGTGTGTTTTTTTTTTCTCTGTGTCCTTTTAAAAGCACCGAGGAAACACTTCTGGCCCAAGAACCGCGGCAGCTTCTGCCACTTTGTCCTGTACAAGGAGAACAAGGACACGATGGACGCCATCAATGTGCTGTCAAAGTTCCTCAGGTATGAATGTCCTTGAATTTCTCCACTAATATATTTTATTATTACCTCTGCCAAATGCATAGTCAGCCGGAGTTTTTTGTTGTTGTTGTTCATTATGAAAACATCTCAACCTACTTACTGTATTTCCTCAAATAGTGAATAATAGCTCGAACAGACACCGTCTCCAGTAACCATGATGTGCATTATTGCCACCTTAAGGACTGTAGTGGAACATTCTAGACCACAGTTTACTACTATTTGTCTGTTTCTTGCTTGTAATTGTCTCCTTTTGTTTTATGAATGCTTCTCTGTTGTGTCAAAGCACTTTGGAAACACGTGTTTTTAATTTGCTACACAAATAAAACTATTCTTGCTACGACACTATCCGCTATGATGTGAGGCGGGAACATAACCTAATCTGGCATTAGTGTATTTTCTTTTTTCTGTTTTGTCAGGCTCAGACCCAACATGTTCTCCTACATGGGCACTAAGGACAAGAGGGCCATCACTGTGCAGGAGATCGCTGTGCTCAAGTGAGTGTGGAAAAGGCAGCAGGACGTCTGATGCTGCTGGATGTGTCACTCACCCCGGGAGCCTTCTGTCTCTGTCCCAGGATCACAGCAGAGAGGTTGGCCCACCTTAACAAGTGCCTGATGAACCTCAAGCTGGGCAATTTCTCCTACAAAAATCACCCTCTCAAGCTTGGGGAGCTGCAGGGGAACCACTTCACTGTGGTCATTAGGTATAATGAATTATGTGCTGTTTCCCATATTTATGAGTAGTCAATATGTTGGTATCTGCATCTGCTGCATAAATAGTGGGACATCCTTGCTTTATTGGAAATTTAGACTCTTCCCTGAACCTAACATGCATATTTTTGGAATTTGGGAGAAAGCCAGTTTACCCGGACAAAACTTGCACAAGCATGGGGAGAGCATGTAACTCAATTCAGGAAAGCCTGTGCCAAATTTCAGACCCAGCACTTCAGAACTGTGAGGCAGACATGTTTATCATGTCCATCATGCTGACAGGAGTGGACATTTACGTATTTAAATGAGAAGAGTTTAGTTTATAGAATTCAAATAAAAAAATTAAGGGTTAGGGTTTTTTCCCCCCCCCCAACTGTAAAATATAAGACATTTACTTTTTGTTTTCTTGTAGAATACCTAATTATATTTTCTATTTATTTAGATTAATAGTGTTTTTAAACATTATTAACTATACAATATATAACTATATAAGATATAACTATATCTTGCAAGGTATTATTTTCCAACAAGTTGAAGTTCTTTACAGACAAACCTGTAACCTTACAGTGAATTGCCATTAACACCTGTAAAATTCAACATATTCCAGTTAATTCCCATAAATTGTATTATGGATACCTCTGTATTCGTAGTGATGGCATTAAAATACAATTGTATTGCACATTTAGCTGTTTTATCCATGATTTTGAATTGTACCACTTGAAAGTCACCCCACCATCAATGTCGTCACAACAGGAACATCTCAGGAACCGACGCCCAGGTCCATCAGGCTATGAGATCCCTCAAGCAGACGGGCTTTATCAACTACTACGGCATGCAGCGTTTCGGCACCACGGCAGGTGCCCACGCAGCAAGTCGGCAGGTAACGCCGTTCCACACAGAGGCGCCACTTTCGGTCTCGCTACGTGCTGCTAAAATCTTCTGTTGTGACAAGGGCCATCTTGAAGAATGACTGGAAGCAAGTGGTGGATTTGATTCTCAAGCCTCGTCCCGGAGGTGCTAAAGTGTTCCTAATCCGCCTGTAATGGGATTTCGTGGTCCCGCTAATGTTTTTCGTCATACATTTCCCCACAGCTGAGAAAGAATTCCTGGTGCGCTGCAGGGAGGAGTGGGCCAAGACTCAAGACCCCGAGGCAGCCCTGAAGAAGCTGCCCAACAAGCGCTGTGTGGAGGGCCAACTGCTGCGGGGCCTTTCCCAGCACGGCAAAAATAATATTGTTACTGCCTTTGGACTGGTTAGTGCTCTACTATCTAGGTCAGGGGTGTCCAAACCATGGCCTGGGCTTGTGTATATATATATTTTTTATTTTATTTGTGTAGAAAAATATCTTGTTTTAATTTATCCATGTAAAATACCTTTTCCTAGATTTTCAACTTTATACTTAAGTTTAATATTAAGAAATACAGTTGAGTAGGGACAGAGCCCTGCAGCAAACAGTGAAAATACACGCATAAATGAGGACCACCCAAAAAAGTTTGTAATTGCCAAAGTATGCCACAAGATTGCGGTAAAGCACTTTTTACTATTATACAAGGCTATGGCTTGACTCAAAGTAGCCCCCCCAACAGTTCTTTGGCTCTAGGATGCTTCCAAAGAAGTATTTGTTTACATATTAGACTTAGAAGTGAGTTTTTCAGCAAATAAATGATAGATCCCCCCCCCACCCCCCCAAAAAAAACAAATCTGAATGCTGGATCGCGAATATGCAAGGGTTCACTGTAACTCCATGTTACATCAGTCCACACGCATGATTTCTTTCCCTTCCTATCAATACTCTTAATAGTGTGGGGAAGCCATTTGCCTCAAACATAAAAGAACAATTTTGTGTTAAATTTGGAGCTAAGGCCCCTCTTCATCACTGTGTCTGTCCGTTTGTGCAGATCCCCCGAAACAACCGCCTGATGTACATCCACAGCTACCAAAGTGTAGTGTGGAACACCATGGTGAGCCGCCGGATCGACGCCTTCGGGCTCACAGCCGTGGAGGGTGACCTAGTGCTCCGAGGAAGTTGGTATCTGTCCCTATGGATATCTGGCGGTAGTGTTAATTCAGGCATTTTCTAGAATCAATGTGATTGTTTCCCTAAAGCCAAAGCACACATCCTGTCAGAAGAGGAGGCGACGAGCCACTCCATCCATGACATCGTGATGCCGCTTCCTGGCTTTGACGTAATCTACCCTTCTCACCACGGTAAGAATGCCATACCTGGCGTTTTTAAAAATAAACATGGTGAAATGTGTGTGTGTGTGTGTGTGTGTGTGTATGTATGTATGTATGCATGTATGTGTGTGTGTGTCAGTGGGTAAAGGTTACAGAGAGATGCTGAGCGCAGACGGGCTGGACATTGACAACATGCGACACAAAGTGAAGGACTACTCGCTGGCAGGAGCTTACCGACGGGTCCTCATCAGGCCCAGCGATGTCAGTTGGTGCGTGCTCCTTTTAACCACTCAGGATTTTTCCTGGCTCGAATTGAGGCCGAGTTGGTACCTTTCTGATCATTTATGTGTGCGTGTGCCACGCTCAAACTAACACTTTTTCTGTTAATTATTTAAATGCATTATATTGTTTAGCATTTTCTTTTTCCTTAAATATACACTCAAATACAAAATAAAAATACAGGAACACTAAAATGCAAAATAAAAATACAGGAACCTTCTTTGATAATAGATAAAACAAAAGTGAATGTGTGTACAGTCAAACAGCAAAGTTAACTTCACGTAACTTGGGTAAATGTATCCCTGTTAAATGGTAGTTAAACATTGGCCTGAATCATTTCTTTCACACTTTTCACATCCAGTGGCAGAACATTTAAGCCTCCCAGTTTTCATTTGACAAAATGTCCTCTGGTGCTCCTTGTAATCTGGTGCAGTGTTTTCCCTAAAAGTAAAAACAATACAGTGTCCACCGATCGCTCCACCGCCACATCGTGGATTTTTTTGTGGAACACATCTACTTATCTATTGTGGAATTCCCTACAATATCTATCTAGTTTATATTGATTGTTTTTTTGTTTGTTTGTTTTTTTACAGAATAGTATACTTGCTGTAATGCTCTTGCATGAGGGAGAAGAGGGCCACTGTCAGCAACGCATTTTGCAATGCAATACAATACATAAAAAATATGTTATTATATGTTCTCGCAAAGGTTAACCTGTTGTGGGTGGGTTTGGAAATTATCACCCTTGTTGAACAGGGGTTCACTGTGATGATTTTTCTTTTCAAACAACTGTTTTGTTTATAACTTTTACACAAAAGTGTGTTTTTGCACTACCTTAACATTCAACTGTTTCTGACACAGTGGTGCCTCGTCTCTGAGGAGAACAGCAATTGCAGTTAAAAATGACACCCTTTGTAGTGCAGCGATGGCCCAGTAACAGTTTTTAAGATGTCAGAGGTTTTAAGAGCCGCCTCCACCATATTTGGGCAGCCGCCAAATTTGATATGCAGGATAAACCACTGTTTACATATTAACTTGTCTTAGTCAGGGTTTGACGAGACCAGTTTTTCCCCAAACTTTATTGAGGCAAGGTACAAATGTTACAGCACAGCACCAAACAAATGTCACAAAAAACTGGATACACAGGTTAATTGTACCTTACTGCATGTTACCTTACGCCGTCGGCATAGATAAATGAACAAAGGCACATTATGTGCCGTGAAGAAATAATTTTCGGACCCATTCAGCAAAATTGGATAATTTCCAACGGAACACCTAATAATTTCTCATGACACACTAGTGTGCCACAGCACCCTGGTTGGGAATCACTCGACTAGCCCCCCCCCCTCCCCCATCCTAAGTGACCTGGGTGTCTTTTGTGTGTAGGGAGGTGATCGAGTACGACGATCCCAAGATATCTCTGGTCCACACTGACTTTGAAAAAATTGAGAACAAACCAGCGCCAGTTTTCAACAAAGGTCAGTTATCAAAAACACAGAAGTTGCTGCAAACACGAAAACACACACACACACACACACACAGTAGATGGCTTTGTAGAAGTAGAATCAACATTTTAGTGTGTGTTGAAGGTGTTTCGCTTGTCTTCTCTCGCCCTCTTAACTCTTAACAGAGGGGAAGTACCGTGCTCTCCGGCTGGAGTTCTCGCTGCCGCCCTCGACGTACGCCACCATGGCCATACGGGAAGTGCTCAAGTTGGACACCAGCATCAAGAAACAGACGCAGCTCAACACCACCTGGTTCAACTGACGCTGGGGCGCCCGCCACAATATTAGGTACACCTGCACAAACAAATTGTTCGGTGACTTTGGCAAAAACTATAGCGGCGCCTTCCTGTCGTGCACAACTAAAGGGTGCGAGTGTGACTGGCTTTTTTGTTGTTGATTTTTAACCACCAAAACCACTGACAGTGTTTTATTTTGGAGGTTTTAACTTTGAGAAGTTTTTTTTTTTTTTTATCTGCTTGTGCAGAAATTTGAGACTGCTTTCTTTTTTAAAATAACATTCGACTGAATGTACACACGACTCTGGCGGAGAGGATGAATAAAAAATAATTGAGAAGCTGAGTCTGTGTATTTTTGGAACAGAACACTGCACATTTGCTATACTGGTCATCAAGGAAGATCCCCCCCCCCAACCACTACCCCAGTTTTCCCAGGAGGGTGAAACTACTCAATACAAATACAAAGGAGGACACTGGGGGGAAAAAAAGGAAAATGTGACTAATTATATTTGGACAGAAATTTCTTTTTTGTAAGTGTTTTTATTTTATGCTTGTAATTGCTTGTATTTTTTTCTGTGCTTTCCTGCGTTTCTGGTAATATTACAACTTCTTGAAATCATATTTTTCTCGTATTATTGTTCTTCTAATATGACTTTTTTTCCCCCTGTGAACTGACAACTTTATTGAAATGTTCTCATAATTACGACTTTATTCTCATAAAATGTGGTTTTCTTTTACGGGTGGCACTAATGTACACATTCTATATTTTCTTTTCATTTTAGATAAATACATCCATCCATTTTCTCTACTGCTTATCCTCACTAGGGTCGCTGGTGTGCTGGAGCCTCATGTACAAAGACTTGTGTGGATCTCCTACTAAAACATGGCGTACGCTCAAATCCAGAAAATGTCATAAGCACAAAAATATTCAGATGTATGAAACTGCATACTCATGAATCCTAGCACATTTCCTTCGTGCATTCCAATCAACGTGGAAATGAGTCCACATGTTGGAGTAGCCGACTCCTCCCTGTCCACGCCCACATTTGAATATGCAAATCATATTTAAATGAACTGCAGCTGAGATGCCGATATCTGCGTGATCAGAAAAAAAGGAAAATGAGCAATGTAATGAAGAAAAAAAAAATTCCTGAATGTGAAGTTGCTCAATGAAGTGGAGGCATGCAAGAAAATCCTATTTGGCACGCTGACCTCCGGCGTTAACACGCGAAAGAGGAGTGAATGGGACAGCGGGTGTGCGGCTGTCAATGCTGTGGAGACAGAATAGCGCGCACACGCTGAACTAAAAAAGTAGTAGTCGGAGATTAAGGTGGTTGTGAAGCAGAGGACAGCTGCCCACCGCCAAAGTGTGGCCAAAAAAAAGAAGGAAGAACCGGCGCGGAGGGCCTCATCCCGTTCGAGGAGAGAATCGCTGCGATCATGGGTGACGCTGCTCTCTCAGGGGTGATGGGAGGACACATGGCTCACTATGATCACCCCACAAGGTTAATATCGTGTATTTTTTTTAAAACCCATAACAAATGTGTTCATACAGTAACCTACACTCAGCCGTGTGAGATAAAGGTTCATGCGTAAATGTATATGTGGTATTTGTAAAAATTAAAAAAATAACGCCGTCAACGAGCAGGGCGCCGGTGGAAATTCAGCGACTGTGGGTCAAAGTCGAAGAAGAAGAGGTGGAAAGCGGTTTCTTCGGCAGAAAGAGAAGAGGAAAGCACAGAGCCTAGAACTGAATGTGGGGACTTTGAATGTTGGGACTATGACAGGAAAATCTCGGGAGTTGGTTGACATGATGATTAGGAGAAAGGTTGATATATTGTGTGTCCAGGACACCAGGTGGAAAGGCAGTAAGGCTAGAAGTTTAGGGACAGGGTTATTTGACCATGGTGTAGATGGGAAGAGAAATAGAGTCGGGGTTATTTTAAAAGAAGAGTTGGCTAAGAATGTCTTGGATGTAAAAGGAGTATCAGATCGAGTGATGAGGCTGAAATTTGAAATTGACGGTGTTATGTATAATGTGCTTAGTGGCTATGCCCCACAGGTAGGATGTGACCTAGAAATGAAAGAGAAATTCTGGAAGGAGCTAAACAAAGTAGTTCTGAGACAGAGAGAGAGTCGTGATTGGTGAATATTATAATGGACACGTTGGTGAAGGAAATAAGGGTGATGAAGAAGTGATTGGTAAGTACGACATCCAGGAAAGGAACTTGGAGGGACAGATGGTGGTAGACTTTGCAAAAAGGATGCAAATGGCTGTAGTGAACACTTTTTTTTCCCAGAAGAGGCACAAACATAGGGTGACCTACAAGAGCGGAGGTAGAAGCACGCAGGTGGATTACATCTTGTGCACAGGATGTAATCTGAAGGAGGTTACCGACTGTAAGGTTGTGGTAGGTTAGAGTGTGGCAAGCCGAAAGGAAAAGATTAGTATCCTTATAATTTCACTTTTTTTTCTTCTAGAATTACCCCTCTGTTTGCATTTTGACTTACATGCACATAAAAATGTGCTTTTCTAATTGGGCGGCCCTATATCCCCAATTTTGTCTATTTTCCTCCACTACCAGGAGTCAACAAAACTAATTCACCAACTTCCCCACTTGGTAGAACTACTTTTAATTGTGATTTCTTCCAATTGCGCATTAGAGTGAATAGAAAATTCAAACTATGAGTGGACGCATCTCATTTCCAACCCTTTTTAGTTGTACAGGAGATGTGGATTAGAAACATATCTCTGCTTTGTTGCTTCTCCCTCCAATGCCCAACCTTTTTTTGCACCATGGAAACGCATGTATTTACTCTACCTTTATTTCCTTTTACACTGTTTGTGTGTGCGTGTGTTGAGTAGCCAGAGAAAAGATGGGAATGTATGTGGAAACATCTGTTCCCGTAACAACATCTCGATGCTAACATGACCTTTGCACTCCTTATTTACTGTTGCCGTATCTCGGCTGTTTACATAGCAACCCCATTCCAAGCTAGTGTAGTCGTCCATCAAGCACTGCACGGTCTGCACCTCACATGTCAATCCTTCCTCAGGGTTGTTTTACAGGATAACGTTTAAGGGCAACAGAAAAAATCTATACTGTGTGTTACAAGAATTTAGAAGTTAGAATCTTACCAGAAAATAACTTTTTATTTTCTTGATTTGAGTTATTGTTATGGTCCTAATACTCCTTTAAATAGTCATAGAGGAAAAGTGTTTTCTTAAGTTGTTTATTTTGAAGAAAAAAAAGTTTGAATATAAAAAAAATTAAAGTTTTTATTTTCAAGGCACAGTTACAATAGGCTGATTTTTGTAATTTATTTTTATTTTTATTTTTTTAACTTAAAAAGCCATGATGCAAAGTAAACGATTTTTAAAGAATATAAAAAAAGCCAGGGTCACTGATGGTGTAGTGGTACACTTGCCTGAGTTTGGTGCAGGCAGCGTGGGTTCAGTTCCCACTCAGTGACGGTGTGAATGTGAGTGCGAATGGTTGTCCGTGTCTATATGTGCCCTGCGACTGACTGGCGACCAGTTCAGGGTGTAGTCCGCCTTTCGACCGAAGTCAGTTGGTATAGGCTCCAGCGTCCCGCGACCCTAACCAGGATAAGCGGTGTTGAAAATAGATGGATGGAATGGATTAAAAAGCCATGATGAGAAAAAAAATATTTGAAAATATGTTAAGATTAATCTTTAAAAAAATTATTTTGGAGGGAGTCTTGGGGAAAAAAATGTGAATTTTTAAAACAAAGTTGTCTTTAGAAAGTTTTTTTTTTTTAATTAAAAGTATTTGAGACTTCTTTTACAAACATAATTTTATTTAAATGCCCCCCCCCCCCCGAGATATTTTTTTAAGTTAAAATTTTACCATCAATAAAAAGAAGGCTATCAGAACAAGTAAAGTCCTAGAAAATTTATTTGTCAAATTAAACAATGAAGGTTTTATTAGTCTTTAAAGTTCAGTGTGAAAATAAACAATACATATTGACAGAGAACTGTAGAGATATTTTTTAACTATATACTTGACCATTTGGTGAGGGTAAAATATTTGGGAATGAATTCTCATGCCTGTTACTCTGTAGAATGATGTCGGGTCTCAGGAGGTCCCTTTTATGGTGCTCTTTGAGTGAGTGTGTTGACTTTTAGTGTTTGTCTTTTGCGTTTTGCTGCGCGGGAGAGACAATCAACAAAGTGAGCACATATTTGTATGGATGTGCATTTGGATACATTGAATTATCCTTTTGCATCTGTGTGTGTTTGCAAGCAGACTGTGGGGGGAGCTTATTGTGTCTCCTGGGAAGTGTGTGTGCTCGAGTTTGGGGGGGAAGTTTGCAGGTCTCGTAACTCCACTGGTGTGGTCTGCTGTGAGGACAACTGAGAGGAGGTGTGTGATTGTCTATGGGCGTGTGAGTGTCTATGGGCGGGAGGGCATAGGTTGTTTATAAGACTCACCATGCACATCTCAGAGAGAAAACTAGATAACCAAAGAGAAGCTGAATTTTCTCTGTCGCACTGGATTTTAATTCAAGCTGATGGAGTGTCTGCAGGTAAGTGAGCTTCAGGTTAGTTCTGTATGATAAAGCAAACCCCCTCACCCTTTCAGGATGCCTGTTACGTTAGCATCTGCTTAGTATTATTTATGAATGTAATTGATAAATGATTAATCGTGTTGACATCACTGATAGGCCGCCAAAAGCCAAAGAAAAGGAAAGGTTTGTGACTAGCAGTGAAAATTATTTCCATTTTAACATTGCAGTCATGGAAGAGGTGTAAGCCACAGTATCATAAAATAATACGAAAATAAAGTATAATTAACTTAAGTTGGTAAAGTGGGTAGTTAAAGGGTTAATGTCCTGTTCTATTGTTATCGCACTTAACATTCTTGCTGTCACTGGTAGACCACAAAAAGCCAAAGTAAAAGCGACAAGTAACTTAAAGTAGAAATCATTAGCTTTTTTTGTTTTTGTTTTTACATTGCTAACCATCACACAAATGTAAGGAGACGTTAACCACTGACAAAACCACAAAGTGAAACTACTCACCTTTGGAAAATGACTGTTTGACAGAAAACTTTCCTATGTTGCAGTAAGTGACATTCCCTGTTCTCTGGTTATCATCACAGCTAATGAATCAAACCTTTATTGACTGTGGATATAAAAAGTATCAACACCCCTGTTCAAACACCAGTTTTTGTGATATTAAAAAATGAGACCATTTTTTTCTCATCATAATGTAACATGACTTGTTTAACTCAATTGCGAAAAAAATAATGATAATCATGAGGGGAAGTAAAAATGAGCAACTGAGATAATGTGGCTGCACAAGTGTGCATACCTTTTGAGCTGGGCATCTGGCAGTGCTCACAATTAACCAATCACATCCAACACATTAAATGGTTTAAATGGTTTAAATGGCCTTGGTTTCATCGGACCATAATACATTTTCCCACATTTCGGACGTTTTGTGATGATCTAATTCAACCAAGGTTTAACATTTTGCCCATAATTCCAAAAGGTATGTTTAGCACAAGCTCAACACTGCTCATCAGCAAAAGAAAACCATACCTACAGTGATGCATGGTGGTGTCAGCATTATGCTTTGGACCTGTTTTTCTTCAGATGGAACTGGGGTCTTAGGTGGAAGGAGTAATGGACAGTTCGAAATAGCAGATAGTGTTAGTACAAAAACTACAGGTTGTAAAAGCCTACTAGAACAGCTGAACTTTTTGGTGGGTAATCACTTTAAACAGTGGCAGGTGTGTGTTGTCTCCCATTTAACATAAGTTTGAATGTGACAAGTTAATTCTGAACACAGCCACATCCCAGTTATAAAAGGGTGTGCACACTTTTGCAACCATATCTACATCAGCTCTCCCAATAACCTCGGCCAGACCACACCCCTATGTAAAAAAAAAAAAAGTCTGTTTAAAAAGCTGATTAAAGACGTGACAAAGCTGATGAACTAATGTTTCTACAAACTTTTTGCTTGCATAGATCAGCAGATCAAAGCCGAGAAGAGCAAACATCTAATCCGAGTTTGAAAAACCTTTTAAATGGAGTCCAACATGTCAGATGCAGAGTCCTTAACCTCTCCTTCGCCTTCTCCTTTCTTCCAATGCGACTACACCGACTGGTCTCCCTCCTTCTCCATCATTCCGTCCGTCTACATGCTAGCCTTTGTGCTGGGTTGCCTAGGCAACGGTCTGGTGCTGTGGGCCTACTTGGACCGAGCCGACAGGAAGAGAAGTCATCCCGCAGGATTTTTGAGGCCCTGTTGCCAAACCGACCAGAGGGAGTGTAGGTATCCGTCCAGAAGAAACATTTCATCCAGCTCCTCCTCCTCGTCTCCCGGGACCCCGTGCCCGTCCCGCTCCCTAACAGACTCTCTGATAGCCAGCTTAGCTTTAGCAGACCTCTGCTTCCTGGTGACCCTTCCCCTGTGGGCTGTGTACACGGCCCTGGGGTACCACTGGCCGTTCGGGCAGACGTTGTGTCAGCTCAGCAGCTTCCTCACCGCCCTCAACATGTACGCCAGCATCTTCAGCCTGAGCGTGCTCAGTGTGGAGCGCTATTGGGTCCTGACCGGACAGCCGCGTCGCCGGCCTTCCGCCCGGGCTCCGAGGGCGCTGGCGGGATTGTGGGTGTTGGCCGGGTTCCTGGCGCTGCCCGCCTTGCTGATGCGCTCCGTCCAGGTGCCCGATTGGCCGGATGAGTCAGGTTCTATAGCATGCCAGATGGACTACTCCATGCTGATCAGAGACGAGCCGGACGAGGACGAGAGAGAACGTGCCCAGATGTGGTGGGCGGCGGTCCTGAGCATCAAGTCCACGCTGCTCGGCTTCCTGTTGCCCCTCGTCGTCCTGCTGGTGTGCTACTGTTCCCTGGCCCGCCTCCTCAGCAGACACTTTGGCCGCGGGCCTCGACCCGACCCCCGGCGCCAGCGTAGGCTACTCAGGGTCATCGTGACTCTGGTGTTGGCCTTCTTCCTGTGCTGGCTGCCTTTGCACGTCAACAAGACTTTGTCCCTGCTCCTGGAGTTCGGGTTCCTGCCGTACTCCTGCGCCTTGGATCAGATCCTGCTGGCGGCGCACCCGTACGTCACCTGCGTGGCCTACCTAAACTCTTGCCTCAACCCGCTGCTCTACGCCGCCTGCGACCGGTCCTTCCGGAAGAGATGCAGGCAGACGTTCCTGCAGCTGTGCGGAGCACGGAGGAGAAAGGAAATGGAACGAAGGGAGGCGCAGAAGGACGACCAGGAGGGAAGCTTAGACGGCCCTACGAGAACACAGGAGGAAACGGCAGACAAAACGCAGGAGGCAGAGATGGTCACTGAACAGTGAGCAGAAACAGCCAAGATCTAAACACAATACAAAGCAGTCCATTTTATTTATATAGCACCAATTCACAACAAAAATTGTCTCAAGGCACTTTAAACATTGAGCATGTCAAGAACCACACTCCTCTTACAAAGGCACAGCCAGAGAATATTCTGTCGGGTGGCCAACATTTCGATGATGCCTCTCGACAAAAAACAGTCGCCACCAGGGGTGCAAATGGTATCGTTCACGTTCTTTCTTGGTGTCTTGTAGCTCTTTATAGATGCGCTGCCTCTCAAAGAAACACAACTCTGGACAAACACATACAATGGGGTGGCCAATGGGGTGGCCATCGGGGTGGCCATGGGCACCCCAGCCCTCTCTTTGGCTCCGCCCCTGTTCTCATACATTAAAAAAAAACAAAAAACTAACAAATGAACCCCACATGAGCAAGAACTTTGCAACGGAGGCAAGGACAAACTCTCTCTATGGAATAAAACTCAAACAGAACCCTCTCTGTCTCAGGAACGCCAATAATGTTACTGGGTCAATTTGACCAGAGGCATGTTTGAGCATCCTCACCCACCATCCAGACCTCTCCCCCACCTACCCCCCCCCCCCCAAAAAAAATCCCAATAAACATTGCATATACAGTATCTAAATATTAAATTAACTTGCAAATATAAAATTAAGTATTATACAGAAAAAATAAATTGTTTATCAGTGTAAATGTATCCTGTTTTTTTTTTAAATATTACTTTGCACTCTATTTTTTGTATGAAAAATAAAATGGTGTGAACTCACAGATGCCTTGAGAATGTCTTTGTTTTGTTTATATTAATGAATTGTATTGAGAACACATGGAATAGTGATTACAGCGCAGTATTTTCAAGAAGCTGTTCCAGTCTAGTTTCAATATAAAATAATAAAGCTGACAAAATACCCTCACAATTTGCATGCTAATAGTATTTTTTTATTTTACATTTGTTTTATTTAATTGCATTATAGTATATTAATATTTAATATCTAATTTATTTATATATTTTGTATTCATATTATGTAATAATAGTCTTTATATGTTTTATGAATATCTTAAGTACTGTAATTAGATTATATTACACGTAATATAATTAATGTAAATCATGTATTCTTATTTTGAATGCACTGTATAAACAGTATACATTATATTTATATAATGATTTTATGATTATATTTTGTGTATACGTGGTATTTATATTCTATTTAAATTATTTAATTTTTAAGAGACTCGGCAAATTTAAATTGGTCAGAATGGCCTAATTAAAATTTTAAAAGTGAAAAATCAATAAACAAATTCAACACAAAAAACTACAATCACAATATAAATTGTATTGTTATTACATTTTAAAATTAAGAGGGTTTTTTTTAATTACAAATACATTTGCTGCAAAAGGCAGTACCGTTTAATTTCCACAGGAGGCGCTGTGACCCTTCATAGCGGTCATGGACGGTTTTGCCTGGTTGTCTTCAAGTTTTCCCCTCCCTGCAGACATTAAACAGCGCTCCCAAGATGGAAACAGCCTTAGTTTACGACGAGGAGATGACTCGCTACAAACTGCTGTGGTTAGAGTAAGTGCGAGGTGACAAATAAACCGCCATTTAGCTAGGCGAACAAGTCTGTATGGAAACTTTGCTACGTGTAGCTAATAATTTACTGCTGGTCGCTATGGTCCACAAACACAACATAACATAATGAATGACTGACGTATTTTTATTTTTATTTTCCCCACGGAGCTTTATTTAGTTAGCCGGCTCTTTGATTAAAATGACAATACAGTTTAAAATGCAGCGCTAATCTGCGTGTTTTTGTATTGTTTTTTTTTAACAAGCATACCTTTACTAAAATAACGCATTGTTCATGCTGTAGTGGAAAATGTATAGAGTTGGGGTTGCTGGTCGGATTAGTTAGGTTGGTGCACCCTAATGGAAACCCTATTTTTCAATGTTATTATTATTATTTTTTTTTTACAAAAGATAATGTATTTTTTTTAGTTGTAGTAAAATTTTAAATGCACGTGTGATACATGGACATAATTGTCCGGTGTTATGTTTATACTGTTTAAGCTAACTTTGTGTCAGTACGTTGTTGCTGGTCGGATTATCTAAGCACGTGTACCAAATCGTAACATTGCCCCAACGATCACTTTTTTTATTTTTTTTTGCATAGGTAAATATTATTATTATTATATTATTTATGGTGTACTATTTTTTTTCTTTTTGATTCATAACTTTAAAATAAGATGAAAAAAACTGCTGCGACAAAAACAATCTAAAAATAAAATTATAAGAATATTCATATTATATGTAGAGGGGCATATTGATGAATTATAATACTGTAAAAAAAATCAGTAATTCAATTCAAAAATTGAAATTGATATTCACTGCACATAGAGTGTAATATTTCATGGATCTTTTTATTATATAATTTTGATGATTACAGCTCACTGTCACAGCTAATGAAAACCCAACATTCACATGCTCAGGAAATTTGAATATTACTTAATCAAAATTATTTTTAGTGTTTAGAGAGAGAGAGATTTTATTTTTTAAAATTATTATTATGGAGTCTTTTATCTGAATCCTTTAATTATACCACACAAGGATATTCAGTTTACACTCAGCACAGACATTTTTTTTTTTTTTTTTACAATCCGCTTGACCAATAATGTGTGTCTAATCATGAAATTCAAACTTGAATTATAAAAATCCACTTCCAGTCCAGATTGTGAAATTGAGAGACCCGAGCGTCTGACAGCGAGTCACGAAGCGTTGGTCAGGAGCGGCCTGGCTGCTCGATGTGTCTCTATCCCTGTCCGGCAGGCCACGGACGCCGACATTCTCCTGATTCACAGGTGAGTCCTGAGCCCACAATGTTCAAATGTTGTTTATGATTCCCTTTTTAAGCACTACCAAAATGTTGTTCTAGCGAGGAGTACCTGGAGGCAGTGAAGAAGACCCCATACATGACTCTGGAAGACCTGAGAGAGTTCACCTTGCAATATGGAGCCGTCTACTTCCACCCAGTTAGTGGGACTTAGTGTTTACCTGCTATATCGTGGTTCATCGTTTGCGCCCCTGCTGAGTTGCAGATTTTTTGAACCGATTGTGTTTTTATGGGTTTTTACAATATAATTACAGTAATGCCCTCGCATGTGGGAAAGGACAGCCACAGATGCCAGTGCGCTTTTCGGCCGTTTATCGAACACACGGAAAACAGTTCAGGGGTTCACTATAGTTCCAAGTAATTCTAGCAGCCATTTATAGTAGTCAAAGACCATAGGTTGCTTCCACTTTATGCTACAGAACAGCTATCACTGTGCGACGCTGGCAGTGGGAGCCGCACTGCAGCTGGTCGACGGCGTGATGACCGGGAGGGTGAGAAACGGCATAGCTCTAGTCAGGTAAGAACTTTTAGGCCATCTCTCTGTTGAATTTGCACGCATAACCATATCTTTTATTCTCAATAGACCCCCAGGGCACCACAGCATGCGCAGTGCAGCCAGTGGTTTCTGCGTGTTCAACAACGTGGCCATAGCAGCCAAATATGCCCAGCAAAAGTATGGCATTCAAAGGTAGCGTGGCTACAGAGAGAAATGCATCCCTGTGTAATTTCTTCATACTTTGTTTAAATTTGTTTGGTTTTATTTTCAGAGTGCTGATAGTTGACTGGGACATACATCACGGTCAAGGAGTGCAGTATGCCTTTGAGGACGACCCAAGGTGTGTACATTTACTAAGTTTCTGTATATTTTATCATAATTTGAAATTGGTTTCCTTCCACAGCGTGCTTTATTTATCTTGGCACCGTTACGAACATCAGAAATTCTGGCCTGAGCTCAGAGAATCAGACTATGACAGTGTTGGCAAGGACAAAGGTGCTGGCTTCAATATAAATGTACCTTGGAACAAGGTCAGTGACACGCAAAATTTGCTAACCTGTGGAAGCTCACTCCATTCACTTTCCAGTCTGTTTTGTTGATGTACTGTGTACATATAATATTGCTATTTGTAAAAATGCAACAAAAGCTACAATTTTCTACTTTAAAATGGTCCTGTGCCAGTTGTTGCTATAAAGCCTGCTAATTTCTCTTGCCTGGGGAATCTCACTCAGTTAGTCTTTTGGTACATACGATATTGCAATACTTGAACAAATATGAGTATTTTCTAGCTCAAAATAGTCCACTTTCAACCAGTCTTTGTTGTCAAAACCTTGACAAAATTCATATTTCCAGGTCGGCATGCAGAATGTTGACTATCTTGCCGTCTTCTGTCACGTCCTTCTGCCAGTCGCCTACGAGGTGAGACGAATTCAACGAAACTAACAGACACAAAGTGCTCGTTGACTGAACTCTACTGACTCTTGTCGCAGTTTTGCCCAGACTTGGTGTTGGTGTGTGCAGGCTTTGACTCTGCCATCGGTGACCCAGAGGTACACAACTACATTCTGCTGTGCCATCAATTTGGGTTATACTGTATGTAGCCATTTTACCTATCCAGCCTTACTCTTGTTCTTACTGTAGCTTTAATATTTTCCAGGGTGAAATGTGTGCCACCCCAGACATCTTTGCCCACCTCACCCACCTGCTGATGAATCTCGCTGGGGGGAAACTATGTGCAGTGCTGGAGGTCTGACTATCTATCTATCTATCTATCTATCTATCTATCTATCTATCTATCTATCCATCTATCCATCTATCCATCTATCCATCCATCCATCCATCCATCCATCCATCCCACCCACTATCCTAATCTACCATCCATCTATCTATCCTAATCTAATCTAGCTCAATCGCTACCTGGCTAGCTAGTTAGCTATCTGGGTAGCTAACTAGGTTTGAGGTCAGATATCCATCTATCCATCCAGCCATCATTGAACATGTGAACCTTTTGACAGCATCCTGCAAACATTTTCCAGGGAGGATACAATTTGACTTCACTCAGCCAGTCCGTGTGTGTCACAGTTCAAACTCTGCTCGGATATCCAGCGCCCCGGCCCGCTGACCTGCAAGGCCCCTGTCAGAGGTTCAGCCGCACCGTGTCGCCGATCAATGAGTTTGTGTACGACGCCCTTACTTAGAGTGGAACTGCTTCTCTTTCAGCGCACTCGAGTCCATTCAGTGTGTTCGCGCAGCTCATCGGAAGTACTGGTCCTGCTTCAAACATGCAGGTATTACTGGACTGACAAGCAGCTCATTTTAAATACAGTTCTTGTTTAGACAAACTTGATTACCGTTCAAGGGGAATTAATGACACTACTCACTGTTGACTCTTTTTTTTTTTTAAACACACGTCAAGACACACATCAAGTATTAGCATACTTGATCCATCCAGCAAGTATTATATACTTGATGTGGCCCGTGATGCAAACAAATTTGACACCCTTGTTCTAGTACTATATCAATATCAGCAAACTTTATTGGTAAACCTCAATTTATTTTACAACCTTTTGCTATGTTTTTTTGGTGTGCTTTTCTCCAGCTGAAGCACCCCCCTCAGACGTCAGCACGAAGCGCATCAAGCTGGAAGAAAAAGGAAGAGAAGAAAAGCTGCAAAGGGGAGAAGCAGTTGTAAGCAAAGACGCCGTAACGTGGCCGGAGCCTCAGAAGTGTGTCCCGCCTCCAGTACGCACCGCGGTGGTAATCCCCGAGGACGTAGCTTCTCCCGACGGATGCAAACGCTTCAGCTTGTCCGAGCATGCCGACTCACTCTCAGCCGAGTGCGATTATCTCTTTGTTTCTTTGAGTTTCAAAATTGACCACCTTAATAACCCTCATTTTCTCTCTCTCTCTCTCTCTCCAACCAGAGAGGACTTTGATGATGATGCTGTTATGTCCAGTCTAACTGCACTTGTCGGGAAAATGGAGAATAACGAGGTCGTCAGAACATACTGTATTTTTTAAAACTGTGCATCATAATACCTTTATTAGATAGGTACTTTATTCATCCCATGAGGGAAATTAAATAGAAATGAAAAAAAGTGAACAATATATATTTTTTTATTTTCGATTTCAATTCTTAATTGTCATAAAAGTAGAAAATCAATTTAACTGTTAATTGTAATGACAAATGAGAAGGGTGCCTTATGTTTCTGCTCTCTAAGAATTGGTTATTGTTGCACACATGTCTAAAAGAAGTTTAAGGTAACGCTACACAGGAAACACCTGAAAAGTTTTCAGTTTGATTTACCAAGATGAAGGGCTAAAAGACGATAACATTACCCTTACATTCGCAGTTCCAAACAACTTTGCTCTGTTTTCAATAAACCCCCGCTATTTTGTGATTCAGTATCCGTGGTCCCGGTATTTCACGTTCTTTTTTGTAAGTGTTACTACAGTTGTTACTCTATTTTTTTTTTTTATACTGTTTGTACAATATCTTTGTGTTATCCATTGCTCCTACTCTCTCTTTCTCTCTCTTTCAATATATTATATGTTTTTTTAATGTGTTTGTATTGATTTAAAAGGGTGTTTAAAGACCTTTAAGTACCATAAATGTTATTAAAAACATGCCTAGGGTGTATTTTCATAGGGTATTTCTATTTCACAGATTTTCACTTCTCGCAGGGCGGTCAGGAACATAACCCCTGTGATGGAGGGAGTTTACTGTATTTTCTTTATAAAGTATTTGTAATGGCGGCACGGTGGACGACTGGTTAGAGTGTCTGCCTCACAGTTCTTAGGACCCGGATTCAATCCCCGGCCCCGCCTGTGTGGAGTTTGCATGTTCTCCCCGTGCCTGCGGGGGTTTTCTCCAGGGTTTCCGGTTTCCTCCCACATCCCAAAAACATGCATGCTAGGTTAATTGAAGGCTCTAAATTGCCCGTAGGTATGAATGTGAGTGTGAATGGTTGTTTGTTTCTGTGTGCCCTGTGATTGGCTGGCAACCAGTTCAAGGTGTACCCCACCTCCTGCCCGGAGATAGCTGGGATAGGCTCCAGCGCTCCTGCGACCCTTGTGAGGATAAGCGGCTCAGAAAATGGATGGATAGATGGAAGTATTTGTAATTAGTATGCAATCACTGTAAAACAAATAATATTTTTGAAATGTTTTTTTATATTTTATTTTCATACAGGATGTTTTAAAAACTCGAAATCGTCCATGCGTGTGAATGTGAGTGTGAATACTTGTTTGTCCATATGTGATCTGCCTCTCACCCACAAATGAGCTGGGATAGGCTCCGGGCCACCCGCCACCCTTATGAGGACAAGTGCTATAGAAAATGGACGAATGGAAGATTGATCCAACTCATTGTCATATGTAGTGAGGTGGCTTTAACTAAAAGCCTTAAATTTGGATTCCCTCAACACAACACTCTACCTTTGATAAGTGGATAAAATTAGGGGCTAAGACTTGCAGTTGAGCCGCACTGCCTTTCCTGACATTCTCTTGCCCCTGCCCAGATCTGCAATGGATTGGCCTTGGTAGGTGACATCTCCATGGTGATGGCGCCCGTCATCCGGCACGCAACTGCTCTCAAACAGCGGTAAAACAAAGTGGATCTAGCTGTAACTGGATTGTAACTAGCAATCAAAGCAAGTTGTTTCTTCCTTTCTGCGCAGTGTTTTGGTTGTATGTGTTGGAGGCACTGGAATCCTGAGTCACCTGCCAGAAGATGGGTGAATATTATTCCTACTTTCTTATACAGTGTTCCCCACACTATACAATGCAGTTTATAGTGATCTTTTATAGTATACTTCCTTACTGTCGTGCCCTTGCATGTGGAAAAAGGGAGCCCCATTCGCCAATGTACAACCCCAATTCCAATGAAGTTGGGACGTTTTGTGAAACATAAATAAAAACAGAATACAATGATTTGCAAATCATGTTCAACCTATATTTAATTGAATACACTGCAAAGACAAGGTATTTAATGTTCAAACTGATAAACTTGATTGTTTTTAGCAAATAATCATTAACTTAGAATTTTATGGCTGCAACACGTTCCAAAAAAGCTAGTACAGGTGGCAAAAAAGACTGAGAATGTTGAGGAATGCTCATCAAACCCCTGTTTGGGACATCCCACAGGTGAATAGGCTAATTGGGAACAGGTGGGTGCCATGATTGGGTATAAAAGGAGCTTCCCTGAATTGTTCAGTCATTCACAAGCAAAGATGGGGCAAGGTTCACCTCTTTGTGAACAAGTGCGTGAGAAAATAGTCGAACAGTTTAAGGACGATGTTCCTCAACGTACAATTGCAAGGAATTTCGGAATTTCATCATCTACGGTCCATACTATTGTCAAAAGGTTCAGAGAATCTGGAGAAATCACTGCATGTAAGCGGCAAGGCCGAAAACCAACATTGAATGCCCGTGACCTTCGATCCCTCAGGCGGCACTGCATCAAAAACCGACATCAATGTGTAAAGGATATCACCACATGGGCTCAGGAACACTTCAGAAAACCAATATCAGTAAATACAGTTCGGCGCTACATCCGTAAGTGCAACTTGAAACTCTACTATGCAAAGCAAAAGCCCAGAAACGCCGCCGGATTCTCTGGGCCCGAGCTCATCTAAGAGGGACTGATGCAAAGTGGAAAAGTGTTCTGTGGTCTGACGAGTCCACATTTCAAATTGTTTTGGGAAATTGTTGACGTCTTGGCCAAAGAGGAAAAGAACCATCCGCACTGTTATGGACGCAAAGTTCAAAATCCAGCATCTGTGTTGGTATGGGGCTGTCTTAGTGCCAATGGCATGGGTAACTTACACATCTGTGAAGGCACCATTAATGCTGAAAGGTACATATAGATTTTGGAGAAACATGCTGCCATCCAAGCAACGTCTTTTTCATGGACGCCCCTGCTTATTTCAGCAAGACAGTGCCAAACCACATTCTGCACGTGTTACAACGTGGCTTCGTAGTAAAAGAGTGCGGGTACTAGACTGGCGTGCCTGCAGTCCAGACCTGTCTCCCATTGAAAATGTGTGGCGCATTATGAAGCGTAAAATACGACAACGAAGACCCCAGACGGCTGAGCATCTGAAGCTGTACATCAAGCAAGAATGGGAAAGAATTCCACCTACAAAGCTTCAACAATTAGTGTCTTGAGTTCCCAAACATTTATTGAATGTTGTTAAAAGAAAAGGTGATGAAACACAGTGGTAAACATGACCCTGTCCCAGCTGTTTTGGAACGTGTTGCAGCCATAAAATTCCAAGTTAATGATTATTTGCTAAAAACAAGTTTATCAGTTTGAACATTAAATATCTTGTCTTTGTAGTGTGTTCAATTAAATATAGGTTGAACATGATTTGCAAATCATTGTACAACAGAACAGTAAAACAAATAAGCACACTCATACACGAGCTGCTGTTGGCCACAGCTCACACCCAGGCACTCGCACGCAGACTCGCCAACTTTGCACACCACCTCACCAGGCTTCGCCTCTTAAAGGCACATACAGTATCGAACATGGACACTACAATATGTACAGTATTTTATATAAATTTTGTGGTTGGAACTGTTTGTGTGTGTTCAAATACATTTACAGTGTGCTTCAAAAGACTGTTTTAAAAAGTGTAAATGTGTTCGGGAGGGGTAAAACTGAGAAAATGCTTTTTTTTTTAATATGATCTCTATCTTACACAAATTTTCACAGAGAGCAGGTGGGTCTGAAACGTATTCCTGCGATGGACAGAGGGTTTCACTGTATAATGAAGTGTTAAAACATTCATGTTCATGACATGGTCGTCTTTCAGCACAGCACTTGCGGTGCACGTCAGCAAGGAAGCGCCGGAGGAGCCCCAGCTCAAACACTACATACCTGTGCGTCTGAAGAATGGCTGCGGACACACGTCGGGGTTGGCGCAGGTTACGTTCGGCCTCCTCCTACCTCTCGCCTACGAGTACGACCCCGCTCTGGTGCTGCTGGCGCGAATGCCGGGCACAGACGGTGCCAGCGACTGTGCGTGGCAGCAGTTGGTCGGCCTGCTGCAGGGCTTGGCTCGGGGTCGCATGCTTGTTCTCATACAGGTGAAGAGATTAGGCTGGTGTTCACAATGCAACAGTAGAGAGATGGATAGCTCCACTGAATATATGTAGAGCATTTAGAAATATGATTATAAATGCTTTGTTATAGATGACTAGTTATACCGCAAGGAAAATGTTTGACTGGCATTGTTAAAATTTACTCATTGCTTCAATTTTAGAGAGATGACAAGGCTTTGGTCAGCCCAACGTTGGCCTCCCTCTCTGGGAGTCCCTCGCCCTGTCTGGGGCGACTTCCTGCTCCACTAGCGGAAGATGTTGAGGCACTGGAGCGATTGAGACGCCGACTTCAAGTTGACTGGATGCTGCTGAGGACCTCAGGTGAATGAAAAATAACCGTCAGCTACAATTTTAGGTACACCTGCCTAATCCATACAACTCACTCAACTTTATTTCCAGAGGTCTTAAAAAATAAAGAAAGGCAGCTGTACCAGAGTGCTGTGCATAATAAAGATCAAACATAAGACCTAAAACTCGATAAGTAGCGACAAACTAATTTGCACAGCGGCACAAGAAGGTGTGCTCAGTTACTGTCTTACTGTTTTATTTTTCATACAAATATTTACTACAATTATGACTACTAGTGTGGGTTAATGGTAGATTACTATGCATTCTGATTTAAGTCATTTTTATTCTCTCTGTGTTAAATTAGTACAATAAATCAGAGAATAAAATTGTAAATGCATCTTAAATATATATATATATATATATATCAATTGTATTACTTGTTTAACATATGAATTTATTCACTTGTTTTAATTTCAATTCAAATTAAAATAAATGAATAAATTTGTTATGTTGTATTTTTGACACTTTTTAATTTTTATTAAAATTGTACATATTATCGTATGTATTTTATATTGAAAACTATTGTTTTTTATTTTTATTTTTATTTAACAAAATGCGTTTTGTTGTCCTCTTTTCCTATTAAAACAGCACAAAAAAGTGGAGGCGAGGACAACTGAAGCTTCAATATGAATGTCCCGTCCATTCATTTTCATCCCACACAAGCACAAAGGGAACATACAAACGCCAACCGTGAACTGTTCGCCGGCCAACTTATCGAGGAGGGCACTTATAGACAAACAACCATTCACACTCACATTCACACCAATGGAAAATCTTTCTTCAATGAGCCCAACATGCACGTTTTTGTAATAAACTTGCAAAATCCTCCGAGCTGAGACTCGAGTATGGGACTTATTGACTGTGCACTACTCCGCCAAGCTGATTTGTATACCAAATTAAAATACGTCACATGAATTCCATCATGTGTCTCCCTGGTGGTCCCAAATTTTGGAGGACACATCAGGACAAACCACATGTGTAGTTCCACATCGCGCCTATTGGGGGCGCTGTGAACCGACGCACGATCCATGTGCTTCACATAAGTAGCTCCTGCTTATCTGCCCTTGACTTGGCCGGCGTGTGCGTGTGTGTGTGTGCGCGCGCGCGTGTGCGTGTGAGTGTGTGTGCTTGCCCTGTTCCCCGATTGTCATCACAGTCGCGTGTGTGAGAAAGACACGCGCACACACAGTGTGGAAGATGTCCGCCAGCTCGCAGTCGGTCAAAAGCAAAAAGGACGAGTCCTTTCTGGGCAGACTGGGGGGCACGTTGGTTCGGAGGAAGAAAGCTAAAGAAGGCAAGTCATTTATTTACATTATACATTGTCCCACACACACACATCTTATTCTAATAATAGACCTTGTTTTGTTTTCCGTTTTCGTTGATGTGCTGCAATCACGTGGCACGCTAATTGAATGCGGGCTCGTTTCCCAAATTGGTGACGTCAGGTTTGCAATTCGTTCATTTCGTAACAACGCTAACAAGATGTCTGACACAAAGCATGCTGCGCGCGCGTTGAACATGAGGTAACATACATAAATAGAAGCACAAGCTATATAGTCAAGAGGGAGTGGAATTGGCTTTAGTTCAACTTATTTACATTTTAAACACGCTTGTCAGTTGTTGTCCAAACTTTTTTTTGAGGCAGTGATTTTGTGCCTGTGTGTGTGTGGTAAAAGAGACAGCTGTGAGATTTAACGTCTGCGTGCGTGCGCGCGCGCGTGTGTGTGTGTGTGTGTGTGTGTGTGTAAAATCACTAAAGGTGGTCCACCAGTTGGTAGAGGACCGCCTAAAAGTCCCATACATTAGATGTCACTACGACTATATGGTCCTCAAGACTTTGTAGTTGGTTGCAATTACAAGTTACCCTTTTGAAAATGTAATAGTAGTCTAACTTTGAATTACTTTCTCACAAGTAATACAACTTTGAATACATTTCAATTACTTTTATTAATTTGGAATAAATGCATCACCCGGACCTTTAAATGTTTCATTGGGGGGAAAAAAACAGTGGTTTAAAACCATCGATTATTATTGTGGAATTAACCACATATTTGTTCTTTACACAAACAGAAAGCATGATGAAATGTAAATATAGTAAAAAAAAAAAAAAAAAATGTTTGTTGCATTATATTTGTACAGCATGTGGAAAACCACCATACCATAACACGTTGACCTAAGGACAAATGTGTTCAATTTGGACAATATCACATCATATGACAACAAAGATAAGGGAATGTTCCATTAAAAAAAGTGTAACTATGAGTCTAACCTTTTCAAAATCAAAGATAAACCGATAGATTGCACCACAAGGTGATGCTTTCAGGTCATATTTGGAAAGATATGTCATGTTTGAGACTAAAAGGAGAATGGCACATGACCAGAGAGAGCCAATCACAAGCGTCGGCATTAGGAGGAGGACGTGAAATGAAAAAAAGTTCTAGCTTTGACAGCTATTTTTTAAACGTAATTAAAACCGTAATCATGAAAATTTCCAAAAGCAGCTATAATTTAATCACATTTTATACCGGTAATGTGATTGATTACAGTAACTTACATTTTGTAATTAAATTACGAGGCTATGGACCTATACTAACTTGTCTGTATACTGTACTGTGGTCCTACACTATTGGATGGGCCAATACAATATAACGTTCCTCCATCATCGTTTGGGATTATACTACATTGTGCGCTCTTGCACTGTATTATGGGCCCGGTGCAATTTGTACAGTTCAATATGATACTGGTACTACGGTTTCCTGTCGGGCGTGGTGGCTTTATTCTCAAGAGGAAACACCCTCATGATGAGTTCCGTCAGGAAAAGTTGTGAAACTTTTTGCTGCAGTCTTAGTTCCATGTCAGCTTCTTGTTTTCGGGCCTTTGTCGAGTTTGAGTTATCTGGAACGCAACTTGATCGGGAACACTTGCACGTTCTCTCACACGCCCCAGATTGCTGCACTTTTCTTTGGTTAGTTGTGACAAACTGACAGGAAGTGTGCATTTTTGTGACAAGGCCAAAGTGACACTGTCACATCCACGAGTCGCTTTATAAGGAATGAGCGGTCACGTCCTCACCGTCTTATCTCGCACTTTACTGTTGACGCTCACTTGTACGACTTACATATTGCTTGCTCGCTCTCGGGATGACGACTGCCAATAGTAAGTTTTGTGTTTGTATAGGGGTCCTCGGTCTAAGACGTTTTGTGGTTACAAACGCCGTAGAAAGAACTACCTTGCGCAGCATCTAACAATACGTCGTCACGTCACAAAACAAGACCTACTCGGTTAGTGTCGTACTTACTGCTCTGTTTGATTGATATGTATGGCCTAGAACTATTATTCATTGTAATTACGGGTTTCCTACTGCATTAGTGTTGGTTAGCGAATGCGCGATACAACAAAATGTTATAAGGCGAAACAAAACATTGGAGGGGTACATGGTTGGAATGAATCAAAGAGCCAAAAATTGTAAAAGGAATATGGGAAGTTTTTAAGAAATGTTTAGGTCCGGATTTAAGGTAACATGAACAAGCCTGGGTTTTGGCTTTGGTTTTAATTTAGACATTTGCACAATGCTCAAGGTGTTTTGTGCTGCTATTGTTAATTTTTGTGTTATTTATTTCGTTACTTTTTGTTTTTTTATTGATCTTTTTTATGTATATTTATTAAACGATTGTTTTGTGCATTGTGGTTGGTTTTGTTTTTCCCCTTTGTAGTATTGTTGTTTGTTTGAATGTCATTATCTTTGTCTTATGTTGTGATGTGTTCATTTGAGTAATAAATAAGTAATACAAAAATAACTATTGACTATTCACAAATTCACTGATATCTCTAGATATTTGTTGAAATTCTCACCTATTTGCAGTTTTGGTGCATGTTCTGGAACACCCTAAGATTCCACAAGATGGCGCCAGAGCTCTGTCTAATAAAAAAAAAGCACTACACTGATGTCAAGGAAGTATTTCAAAGGAGTCATAGACACGCTTTGTATGTCTAAGGTTAGCCTGGGTTGTTGTTAGAAGTTACGCAGAGTCTGCATATGTGCATGTACACCCTGGATTGGTCGCCAACCGATTGCAGAGCACATATAGACAAACAAGCATTACACTCACATTCACACCTTGAAACAATCTAGAGTCTTCAATGAACCGTTATAGTTCTCCATTGTGTCTTTGGCATTCATTGCCCCATTCTCAATTCTTCATTATAAATATATGCAGAGGGGCCCCTCCTGCTGTCATCTCTGGGCTTCTGTTCCTCCCCAGTCCCGTGCAGGTGTAAATAAACCAGCGCTATATTTAAGAGCCAGTCTGTCTCCTCCATATACTGCTACTTTATTTATATCCTCCCAGTAAACTCCCTCCCCTTCTGTCCAAGATATCCAATGGGGGCTCACTTTAGCTTCATTGTTGTTTTTGTACGCTGCTCACAACTTTGCCTTTGAATAGTAAACTGTAGAAAGCCTACACATACCATAGTAGGGTCCCATACATACCATATATATACATACTAAAATCTAGGACAATATTGTACTGTGAGCCTATACGACCATGTAGGGCAGTGGTGTCAAACATACGGCCCGCGGGCCAGAACCGGCCCGTCAGGGGCTCCAATCCGGCCCGTGGGGATGGGGAACACATTCCCCTGCTATTATTCATCCATCCAACCATCCATTTTCTGAGCCGCTTCTCTTCACTGTGCTGGAGCCTATCCCAGCCATCATCGGGCAGGAGGCGGGGCACACTCTGAACTGGTTGCCAGCCAATCGCAGGGCACATAGAAACAAACAACCATTCGCACTCACATTCACACCTACGGGCAATTTAGAGTCTTCAATTAACCTAGCATGCATGTTTTTGGGATGTGGGAGGAAACCGGAGTACCCGGAGAAAACCCATGCAGGCGCGGGGAGAACATGCAAACTCCACACAGGCGGGGCCGGGGAATGAACCCCGGTTCTCAGAACTGTGAGGCGGACGCTCTAAGCAGTCATCCACTGTGTCGTGCTATTATTCAATAAAAGTACATTTCGTTGCTAATTTTGTCCACTAGAGGGTGCACTGACAACACTTAAATGACATTGATGCCAAACGATGCCAAGTTTCAGGAGCACACTAATATACATTGGTGGGCCATGTTCACACTACAATTCTGTGAAAATAAATACCTCCTGCAGAAATGTTCTAAGACGTTGAATATTACAAAATTTCAGTCAAAACCTTCACTTCAAAAGAGGTTGGTTTGGGGAACGTTTTTGTTTGTTTTTTTCCATGCACTACCCACAACTTCAATTTGTATGTATACATTTACAAAGGATGCATAACTGAATGGTGCACGCTGGCTGATTCATAATACTGTTTAAATAATTTTAGGTTCAAAATTTCAGTCTGTTCATATGATTTGCAACAAAATTTGCAACAAGATAATAATGAACAAATGTGAATATTTTCTGAAAGTACACACACGCACACACAGTGGTGTGATAAAGCATTCGCCCCCTCCTGATTTTTTATTTTTGTTTGTCACACATAAATGTTTCCCATCATCAATCAAATTTAAATATGAGTCAAAGACAACACAAATAAACACAAAAATCAGTTTTTAAATGAAGGTTTTTATTATGATGGTTGAGAATAAATCCAAACCTACATGGCCCTGTGTGAAAGAGTGATTGCCCTCCCGTTAAAACATAACTGTGGTTTATCATTTATCACAGATATAAAACCAGGAAAAAAACTCGCTGTTGTCTTCTGGGTTGCCGGCTTTGCTCTGGATTGAATTAGTGTAATTGTGTTAGCGGTAACAGAGTCACTGCCTGATTGATTGCCTGCTGCAGTGAGATGTATTAAAGGTTTCATTTGGCAACTCATTGAAACACGACATTTATGCTGAGTTTGAGTCAGCTAGACAATAAGAAGAAAAATGGTGTGTTTTTTTAGGATGAAGGAGTCGTGTGTGTGTGTGTGGGGTGGGGGTAATTAAAACATGATGACCATGCTTGTGTAATGTGCGGAAAATTAGATATACACAATATGGTACCTCAAAGCTGGCCCACATTTCTGTCCATGATGCCGGTTGAATTTGTATTTGGCTGACTTTCAAAACCAAATTTCCATTCAAGATCAATTATACAGTATTTGCAATAATTCTGGGGTCCAAACTGTTACCATCATGAAATCTTTACTACCTGCACAGACCTCGCGCAGCTCATTTTTTAAAAACTCATCTAGTAAAAAAATAAATCAGCTTCCAATGTAGTGTGAAATCTATCAACCACAAGTGACAAGCAAATGGCAGCTAGCCAGTCAGTGGCTAATGCGAGAAGCTAACAGAGCAGTCGATAGCTTCACCCAGCGCTCCTTAAACACAAAAAAAGTTTATCTCTATTGACTATCAAGCCATCAGTAATGGGAACAAAACCGGAATTAGAAATCTACCAAAATAAAAGCGGAAACAGCGCTAGACAAAGTGTCACAGACTAATTTCTGTCAGCTGCATGACAACTATGGTCAGTGGCGATCATCTCCTACCATGACATCACGCTAACTTCCATTGGCTATTCTTTTACTTATCTTACCGCTGTTGTACACAGGGGCAAACGCAGGCAATTGCCTGCGGCCCCGAGATTTCCAGGGGACCCCAAACATCTCATGAAAATATGACTAACAAGGTTTTCATCAATTAAAACCTGTTTTTAAAATCTTAATTCACATGCTTTAAACAAATCAAAATGCTTCGTATATATTGATCATTTCGACTGCTCCCCCCTTCTTATTTAATTGACTATTCCAACTTCTTACTGTACATGTCCAGACTTGATTCAGGAAGATAGTAAAAAAAGTGAGGAAAATAGTTACCCCAGTGCTTAACTGGCAACAAGAACAACAAGACACACTTGCCAGTAGCAGGAGCGCTGCTGTCAGTGTCAGCCAATGAGGATCTAGTACAAATGAAGTGGAAAATACTCAACGAGTATTAAAGCAAACGTAATGGTAAACTATGTTCTTGTCAATGACATTAAAAATGTTGAGATGATTCACTTGTGAGATAATGATTGTCAAGAAGGATTTTAAAGACTTCATCACTGAAGACCATGTGTTGAGGCGAAAATACAACTTTTGTCAGTGCAGTATTATCTTAGGAATCTTAAGTGCAGCGGAATTTTTTTTGTCACCTTGGCCAGATCTGTGCCTTGCCACAATTCTGTCTCTGAGCTCTTCAGGCAGTTCCTTTGACCTCATAATTCTCATTGCTCTGACATGCACTGTGAGCTGTAAGGTCTTATATAGACAGGTGTGTGGCTTTTCTTAATCAAGTCCAATCAGTATAATCAAACACAGTTGAACTACAATGAAGGTGTAGAACCATTTTAACCCGAGTCAAATATGAGAATCACAGCAAAGGGTCTGAATACTTATGGCTGTGTGATATTTCAGTTTTTCTTTTTTAATAAATCAGCAAAAATGTCAACGATTCCGTTTTGTTTTCTGTCAATATGGGTTGCTGTGTGTACATTCATGAGGAAAAAAAATGAACTTAAATGATTTTAACAAATGGCTGCAATATAAAAAAGAGTGAAACATTTAAGGGGGTCTGAAAAGCTTCCGTACCCACTGTATATATACACACACACAGACACACAAATGCATCTCCAGTAACTGGACCTCTGAGGTGGGGAGGAGGTTTGTGACAGAAATAAACACGCCCCCCCCCCCTCTCCTGCTACTGCTTGGCCTCACTTACACATCCACACTCTCACCAATATTGACACACACATTGAATATTCTGCATGCGTTTACTGCATTGTGCACTCACTTCCATCAGGAGTTTATAGGGGGGGGACATGGCGGGGCTGCTTTGTGGAACCAAGAGGAAGAAAACAGGTACTTCGATTCAATTTTGTGGAAACGGGAAGTCGGTTCTGATTCAGGAATTTTGTGCGACTGCTTGTGCTGTTGCGGAGCATATACTGTATTTTAGTTTTTTTGCCCATAGGAGGGTATTTGGCTTTATTTCACTGCACAGTTTAACTCTTTGACGCAGGTTGTACTTGACAGAGAAGCGGGCGTAATGCAGGCAAATGGGCCATGGGGGAGGAAGCAGAGCAATTAGGATGAAATACAGCAATCCTGCTCTGTAATTATGCAGCCAAAATGTCGATCCATGAGGAGATTCCAGGCTAAAAGTGTCTCCAGTATCAGATAGGAAATGTGGTGGGGACGCCGTCCACCCTGAGCAATTTTGAGTTCCTGCTTTGAAGTTGTGATTTATTTACATTATTTACATTGACAAATGCTTTTTTTTGTTTGTTTTGTTTTTGTTTATGCATACTTTAAATACATGCATACGTAAAATACAAGCACATTGGTGATCTATAGAAACTGATGGTTGAAATGGAGGATCATTTAATCAATACGTCCATTAATGGAAAAAGACTAATTTTCAGAAACGAAAGGAGATATTATCTTTCAGTCTCGGTCGCAGTTACTTAATTTCTTTCCACTATTTCAGCTGCAATTAAATGTCCCGATTTTTAGCAAAATTGCTGAAGGCTTAGTTTCTATGGCCAAACAGGAAACATGAAGAGATAAAGATGTTGATGGAACATCATGTGGGCTGTGGAAAAAGTGAGCAAGTGTCTCTCTCTGGCAGCAGTTTTTGCAAATCCTTGGAAAAAGCAGAAGCAACGACATTAACGTGGAGGGGAAAAAAAGGTGTTATGTCAATACTGATGAATAAAGATGGGGGAAAAAAAGGGACCAATAACCATAAAATGTCCATTTCTGGAAAAAATAAAAATAAATTATATACACGTAAAACATAAGCATACAACCAAGACCAGTTGCGGGATGTGCATTTAATACCACTAATATCACATTGCAATTATAGAAACTGTATGAAAAATACAGCACACAACTGTTTCGTGTACAGTAGATATGAAAAGTCTGCACGCCCCTGATCAAATGCCAGGTTTTTGTGATGTTAAATGGCAAAAAAAGAAAATGTCAGGAAAAGCTTACAAAAACATCTGAACTTGATTTGAGGTTAATCTTTACATGGTGGCAGGAGTATGCTGACATGAGATTGAATGTATTCTAAACACAGCGGCATACCGGTTATAAGAGGGTGTGCACACTTGTGCACAAAGATTGAAAAGCTTTCTCTTTTTTTCAGTTGGGTTGTAGACGTCATGTTTTGAAATGGTTTATTTTGGCTTTTACTGTATAATACAAAAATTTGGCATTTAAACAGGGATGCGTATCATCTGGAGCAGTTCAGAATCCATATTTATCTTGAAACACATACATAATGTAAAAATACATAATACAAAATACATCATACTCACCAAATATTCAGATTTTCAAATGTATTAATGTGTGCAGATTGCTTACAGATGAGTTTTTCTAGTCACACTTGAGTGTAAAAAATGTTGCTCTGACCAACCAATCAGAGGACGCAAAAATGTTGGTCAGGCAGATTAGATTGACATGGCAACACATAGATGCTTAAATCTAATTGGACAAAAAAACTGTAAGCAATGCAGCAAGAAGAAACACTATGTATACCAGGAGTGAGCAAACTACGCCCCGCAGGCCACATCTGGCCCGTAGATCATTTAAATCCGGCCTGCCAAAGATTGTTACAGAATCGCCCAAATCATATCAAAATCATGACTACATTCATTTGACCTTGTCCCGTAATTCCGAGTGGTTCCACCAGGTTGTGCTGTAGATACAGTGATACATTGACCTGACTTTGGCTGTTCTGTTTTTACTCTGCTACTGCTCTGAACCCTTCTTCAACCATGAGTGGGCCAAAGAAAAGAAAAGTCGACAAGGGGTGCCGAGTGTTTAATATAGAGTGGACTTTTTTACTGAAGTCCGGTCAAAGACTGTATGTCTAATTTGTTAAGAAACCATTGCGGTTTAGAGGAATATAACATGAGCCATCACTTTTCTACCAAGCATGCTGATTATGCTCACAGCCAATCAACACAGGAACTGATGGCTACGGCTCAGCGGTTAAAATCAAGCTTGCAGGCTCAGCAAAACACCTTTATCTGACAAACTGCAATCCAAGATTCAGTCACACAAGACCCTGAAACAGCGCCAGAGGAGCTGCAAATGGAACTGATTGAACTCCACTGTGACACTGTCTTAAAAGAAAAGTTCAACTCTCAAACTGGATGAGTTTTATGCTTCTTTAAGCGCAGAGAAATTTCCAAAAATCCAGAAAATGGCACAGAGGATGCTGGTGGTGTTTGGCTCAACATATGTGTGTGAACAGACTTTTAGTGTGATGAACACCAACAAAACATCCTACAGATCGCAGCTGATGATGAACTCCTCAGATGTGTTCTGAGAATTGCCACGACAAAACTACCACCAGACTGATGCAGTGGAAAAAAATGGTGCTCAACAAAACGACACTCTTCCCATTAAAAGTAAATCTCAGTAATAACACTTCAATGCCTTTTTTTATTTGTATGTATTTATTTATTTTGATATGTAAGCATGTGGTCCTGGCTTCGCCCGCCTGTCAAATTTTAAAAGTCAATGTGGCGCTGAGCCAAAAAGTTTGCACAATCCTGATGGATACCAATGTAAGTTTCAGTATTGGCGAAACTAGTCTAAATCATTATTAATATGGTCATTTTAATTGCCCAATTAACATCGTGCTGTTGCAATTGGACGTCACATTACTAATCGTGCATTGTATGCATGTGTGTGTGTGTGTGTGTGTGTGTGTATTTGTGTATGTGTGTGTTGCGTTCTTGTGCGACTAGTGAGTGACCTCCACGAGGAAGGCAAGAATGCCATCAACGCTCCCATGCTCCCGTCCGGGACGGATGTTCATCCCGAGGACACTCTGCTGGGTAGGAACACACAAATGTACTTACAAGCTTCCAACTACTGTACGGTCGTTACAGTATTGACCCTCTCGGGCCACCATATTTTGGCATTGCAGAAGTGAGTTCAAATGAGTCGCCAGGTCCACCCCACATGCAGATAGAATGTAAATGTATATGGAAGAGTCGGACGGAGGACCGTCAGAAATACTAAAATGTTACTTAAGTGATTACCTGTATGCTAATTAAAGGTTATTACAATCGGTTGTCAGAGTGTGGTACCGGGCCCACTAGTGGTTCACGGGCTCCCTCTAGTGGTATGTGAAAGAATCACTGAATTAAATGTTCAGAAGTGCGTATAATGCTATACAGTGGCTTAACGTTTTTTTCTTCTTCATCCAATGCAGTAGGTTTGATAAGTAAACTTCAGTTATATTTAAAGTTTAAGTACATTTGCATTTATTCTTTTGTAAGTGTTTGTTTTTAAACATTTATAAAGGTAATTTTTTTACGGAACATTTATGTGCAATACATTTTAATTGAGCCATTATTTGAGTGCAGTTTTTTGTTTTCCTAAATTTAAGCACAATTAATGTTCAACCTGCGCATAATGTTACAGTGGCTTATAATGATATTAAAAATCTCTTCATTATTAATATTTTAATTTTCTAATGGGAAACCTATTTTAAAATCTGAATAAACTGGATGCTCCACTACACCCATTCATTTATTTTATTGTTTTAACAAAAATTTGTTGTGAATGTATTCATCATGCCAAGCTTGTCTACTTGGAGTTAATTTAAAGTGGACTGTGCGAGGTCACAGAGAAGAGCGTGATTGATGAGGAGGTGGCGATGAAAGTGGAAGAGCAGGAAATGAAAAGAAGACGCTGTGCCTTTTTTCTCCCCTCACTGCCAAAATGGCTCTGGACATTTTTACGGCTGACAGTTCTTAATCCTCACGAGGGACGAAAACATGTCTGCACTCAACATGTGTGAATGGGAGGGGAAAAAAATTCAACACTTTAAAAACCTTTTCTCACATTGTCTTGACCAGAGGAGAACGCCGAGAGGATAATGCTGGACCCGACATCGCGGGAAAACCCAAAGTTTAAAGATCTGCTGAAGGTACTGATTAAAGAAGCAAGAAGAGTTTGGAAATGCTTTGATGCACAGTGGATATATAAAAAAAGTCTCAATATCTCTGTATAAATTTCAGGTTTTTGTGAAAAAAGTCAAAGAGATAAATCATTTAAAAACTTTTTCCACAATTAATGTGACGTTTAACGTGTACAACATTGGGGAAAACATTTCACACCTGTGCACACCCTCTTAAAAACTGGAGCTGGAGGGAATTGTGAACAGTTCCCAATAGCAATCAGTGTTAGCAAAAAAATCGCCAGGCTTCTGCTAAAGAACAACAAAAATGTTAGGAAAAGCCTGCTACAACAGCTCAACCTTTTGGTGGTGGTGGGGGGGGGGGGTTAATCATAGGCACTTTAAATGGTGCTGACTCCCAATTAATATGAATTGTGATTGATTAATTCTGCCATATCCCCAGTTATAAGAGGGTGTGCACACTTGTGCAATCACATTATCTCAGTTGTTTGTTTTTACTTCCCCTCTCAAAAATATATTTTTTAATTGAGTTGCACAGGTTACAGGTCACATTAATGGTGCATTTAAAAAAATATATATTTATCTTGTTCTCATCTTTTTCTATCACAAAAAAAACTTAGCATCTGATTAGGGGTTTGTAGACTTTTGCTATCCACTGTACATGTGTACAGGTGCTAATTGACTGGATCAACAGTGAGCTGGAGGAGGACAGGATCATTGTGAAAGACTTGGAGGAGGACTGTTATGATGGGCAAGTGTTGCAGAAGCTGTTTGGTGAGTTATTTTGGAAGCCAACAGGTCACATTCACGACTGTGTGCTCTTGGACTCCCCCGAGTGTCGATTATATGTGTCACTGCTAAAAGAATCCACACTCAATGGTCAAAACATCATATTTGATTGGTTTGCAACTTTTCTCTTGTAATATTACTATATTCTCGTAATAATAGACAGGTCCGGTTTTGGGCGACTAAGAAAAACATTTGTTTGGTTCAGGCATAAAAAAATTATTGTAACATTACAACTTTTTAATTTTCATTTGTCATTTATTTTCATTTTCAGTAATATCTATCTGTCTGTTAATATTTCCGATCTGGTTATTAAACCTAGTCATACACATCACTTTCCTGTTTTGATCATCACACTTCCTCACTTCATATAAAGAGAAAACACCCATGAAGCCTGTGCACGATGATGATGCTAAGATGCTATTAATATTTATTTTCATTTATTATCTATTTAAATCATCCTTCTCCTGCTGCCAGAAAAGCTGTCTGGTCGGAAGCTGAACGTGGCCGAAGTGACCCAGTCGGAGATCGGCCAGAAGCAGAAGCTGCAGACGGTTTTGGAGGCGGTCAACGAGCTGCTGCGTCCTCACGGCTGGTCCATCGAGTGGAGCGTGGACTGTGAGTGCTGCTTTCACCAAACTGCGCTTCCACGTCTAAATTGGTCAGATCTGTTTGCGTGGTTATTATTTCCTCCATAACAAACAATGCAAATATCCACAGACACACCTGTCGCCTTTACTTACAGTACAGACAATGTTTTTAGTAACAATTTACCACCATTAACAGTTTTTCGTATAAAAATCACCTCCAGATGTTTGACTTCCACTTTTTTTCTCACCACTTCAATAGGTACACCACTGCCATTTAATTCATGTATCTACAATGACATACAAACAAGAAATCCTGATAAAGGAAATGAAGTAATGTATCAACCAAAAGAAATATTTTTGGGTGTTGGCCCAAAAACAAGAGATGCATTGCCCAGGAATCAAACCCTGATCAACTGCTTGGAAGGCAGCTATGCTAACCACTATACCACCAAGACTGTGTGGTTAGCTTTGTGGAATGTTAGAAAAGAAGGGAAAGTCATCAAAATGTTGGCACGTAATGCGCACGCACTCACAAGTCACTTCAATAGGCACAGCAACACTCTCAGAGGTGTGTCAATAATGCTGCCTAGAATTATGCTAAAGATACATGGACAAATAAATTTATTACAAAATTTATATTCATGTTCAAAAAAAACAAACAAAAAAAACATTTTGAATTGTATGTACTATCTACACATTTGTTTGTATTTTAAAGCCCATCACGCACAATATTCTTTCAGGCTTATTTATTTAAATGTGTTTAGTATATATAGTATATTATTTGTATTACTCAAATTAAATTAAATATTATTTTAGAAAATAAAATGTCACTTTTTCTAATGTCTGTTAGTTGTCTAAGAATAGAACTGAAAAGAGCTGAAAATGAGTAAGTCTAGTATAATTTCCCTAATTGATAATGTCTGTCTATGCATGATGATATGCAGTTTCATTTAATAGTCACTAAAAAAAAATTTCATATCGTGGTTGTTGTCGTGTTTTTAATACTTTGACCCTCACGTGCGAATTGATAAGCTAAGCAACATATGAGAAAGCGCTCCTTGGCAGCCTACTGTACGTATTTTCTGTTTGTGTTTTTGCAGCCATCCACTCCAAGAACCTGGTGGCCATCGTGCACCTGCTGGTGTCTCTGGCCATGCACTTCCAGGCGAGCGTCAGGCTGCCCGAGCACGTCTCGGTGAAAGTGGTGGTGGTCAAGGTGAGGCGTCGTACTGACATGACGTTCTGTGACTTACAACTTGAATACTCTCCTGTTGTTCGTGTTGTTGTTGTTTGAGCAGAAGCGAGAGGGCATCCTGCAGACTGCCCTTGTGAACAAGGAGCTGACCAGCACCACCGAGTGAGCGCTCCTTTGTCATCTTTGCATCCATGCACAACTATCCGCCTCTAAGAAAAATAGCACTCTACAGTGTTACAGAAATTTCATGGAATGTAAAGAATTAAACCGTTTGTGGCATCCTGATAAGTGGGTATTGTGCTGCTCATTCTGGTGTGTGCCACCAGGGGGAAGTATAATACATACAGACATTCAGTACTACACATAGGTTTGATGATGAAACGCAGAAGAAGACTGTGCAACTAAGCTGCAATAATAAGTCATTTTTCGCAGAGGATAAAGAATATATGTAGAGGTGCAGCAATTAATCAACTGATCAGCAACTATTCAATTATCAAATTGATCAACCGTTATTTTGATAACCGATTAGTCGTTTAGAGACCTTGCTTCACTTGCTTGATTAAAGATTGATCAATTATTACAATAATTGTTAGTTGGAGCTCTAAATATATGCCTGTGAGTATCTGTCTACTTGTGTTGCTGCACTACTTGTGTTCAAATCTAAAGTTTTCAAAGGTTTATAATTACCGTGACAATAATGCTATTTTAGTTAACCCTTGTATGGCAGTGTGCATTGTGTGATAGGATTAAGCTAGCAGACTTTCAAAAAATTGAAAGTCGGATAAATCGTGATTCAAGGTACCACTGTGTTTGGATTGTGATATGGAAAAATGAATTGTTCTTTTTGTCTGTTTGCGTTCCAGGATGATGATGGGAAGGTTCGGTAAGTCTTTCTTATTTTTTTTTTAATGTATAGTCTTTGTGATTGTTATTGTCTTTTTTGTTGTTTCTATGTATATTGTCTTTGTTATTGTCATTGCTTCTTTGTATATAGTATTTGTTAGTTTTTATGTACATGCAGGAGCATTTTAATAAATTTGAATATTGTGGAAAAGTCCATTTGTTTCTGTCAATAGTAAGAAAAGTCAATCTCACATATATAGATTCACTACACAAATATTTCATCATTTGTTTTGTATAATTATGATCATTACAGCTTACAGTTAACAAACAACTAAATTCACCATGTTCAAAAAAATTACATGACACAAGAACCAATCAAAATGATATTTTATATTAAAAAGTAGGAAGGAATTGGCATTCTGTAAAGTACTTTTGATGTGCTTTATGAATCCATATCATATATGGGTTTCACTTTTTGAATAGAACTACTGAAATAAGTGTACTTTTTGACCATATTCTAATATATTGATATGCACCTCTATAGCCGTTGAATTGGCTGTTACATAGGGGGAAAAAAAACACATATACAAGACATACAATATGTTCTTTTGTAGATTAGAAGCTTATAAGTGATTCATTGGAGCTAAACTTTTTGTCTCAAAAGTTTAGCACAACTATATGCAACGACACAATTTGCCAGACAAGCGCAAAATAATTCAAGGGGTGGTCCAGCTGTTTGAGGAACATAAATACCAATTCAATCCGTTAACGTTAGGCTAACTTCAGGATTAGTGCAGGTTAGTTTATCCAAAATGAAGACAAACAACTCTTCCGAAGCGTTCTGAGCAACCCAATAAGCCGGTAAGACGGCAGAAAAAATAATGCTTTTAAAAAACAGCAACGCTAACTTTACCCACATTATAAAGGTTAAAATAAAGCTGCAACAAAGCTTGCAATTGGTTGTTTATACAAATATATTATGTGATAAATAAAAGTAGCTTTTCGTACTAAAATGCCAAGTTTATTTGTATAGCCCTTAATTAACGAAGGCCAACGTGACACAGATCAGCGAATATCTTATTGTTGTTTGTTTCTCTGTTTTAACAGAAAGAGATGCTTTTGACACACTTCTGGATCACGCACCAGACAAACTCAACGTGGTCAAAACTGTGAGAAACTTAATTGTTTTTGTTGCAATTGAACCATTTGAAAATGAGGCATTTTTTAATAAAATTATCCCACTGTTGTCACTTTAGTCCCTCATCACCTTTGTGAACAAGCACTTGAACAAGTTGAACCTGGAAGTCACTGAGCTGGAATCTCAGGTAGTCAAATTTATTTACAGTTTAATTTCATAACATTTACATGACCACAGCCATTACACAGGTACCTCGACTTATGAGTGACCCGACTTACGGGTTTTTTAGGATATGAGCCACCTCTCAGCTGTTATTTTTGTCCAGTTGCAAGCAAATATTTTAGTTATGACTGCTAGATATGGTGGCAGCGAACTTCAATTCTTCGAAAAAGAGCCCAAGGGTTTTGTCTCACCGAAGTCCACTAGCTTAACGCTAAAACACAATGCAAAATGCCATAGATGGGATAACATAACTAGCATTGGTGGTAATTATACAACACAGACATACCTGTATGTTATTTATCCTCTGTGAAGAACGACTAATATTATTGCAGCTTAGTTGAGATGTTCTTCTGAGCTTCATCATCAAATCTATGTGTATAGTGTATCTGTAAGTATTATACTGCCCCCTGTTGGGAAAGGCGCACACACCAGATTGAGCAGCACAATGCCCATTGAATTAGAATGATGCACAAACTGTTTTCTTAACATCATTTTTATTATGTTATTGCTCGACATTTTTATGAAATACTATATACCCCGCCTCCTGCCCGATGATAGCTGGGATAGGCTCCAGCACGCCTGCGACCCTAGTGAGGAGAAGCGGCTCAGAAAATGGTTGATGGACTATACTTTAGTGTGCTAATTTTCTTTTCTTTGAAAAACACATGGTGGCAGGGTGGCCGTCTGATTAGAGCGTCTACCTCATAGTTCTGAGGACCGAGGTTCATTCCCCGGCCCCGCCTGTGTGGAGTTTGCATGTTCTCACCGTGCCTGGGTGGTTGTTCTGCAGGCAATCCGGTTTCCTCCCACATCCTAAAAACATGCGTGGTCGGTTAATTGAAGATTCTAAATTGCCCTTAAGTGTGAATGTGAGTGTGTATGGTTGTTTGTTTGTATGTGCCCTGCGATTGGCTGGCAACCAGTTCAGGGTGTACCCCGTCCTCCTGCCAGAAGATAGTAAGGATAGGCTCCAGCACTCCCACAACCCTTGTGAGGATAAGCAGCTCAGAAAATGGATGGATGGATGGATGAAAAATACATTACAAAAACGTTTGTGGTGTTTTTTAGGTGGGAGCACTGGAATCAATTAATTCCATTTCCTTTCTTATCAATGGGAAAATATGTTTTTGGTTTTTTTCAAAAGTGTTTTGGTTTACAACTTGTAAGTCAAGGTTCCACTGCATTATTATTATTATTATGTAATATTCTGTTTAGTTTGCAGATGGTGTTTACTTAATCCTCTTGATGGGGCTGTTGGAGAACTACTTTGTGCCTCTGTACAACTTCTTCCTCACCCCTGAGAACTTTGACCAGAAGGTGATTTCACCATCATGAAGCTATCTGTATTTGTCGTTATCGTGCGTTATGAATTGTGCCGCATGCTGAGATGACATCTTTTCACTCAGGTCCACAATGTGGCATTTGCCTTCGAGCTCATGCAGGACGGCGGCCTAAAGAAGCCCAAGGCCAGACCAGAAGGTAAAATTCTCCGACACGTACAGCAGATGGTGCTGTGTTGAAAAAAGCTTTATATATATATATATATATATATATATATATATATATATATATATATAGATAGATATAGATATAGATAGATATACATATACACACACTCACAATAGTACTTTAACTACAGAAGATCTTGTTTTTGATGAACACTTAGCTTTTGATTGACCCTCCACTACTGTATTGTAAAGTTTGGGCGTGATGGTGGCACTTGCAGATGTAACTATTTTTTGAGGCGCTACTGCTTGGTGTCAAAATTTTGAGAACTACCGGTATCCATGTATTGCTACTCTTGGTTACTTTCCACTAGAGGGAAACCTTGTGTCATGTTTAAAGCGAGTACCGATCTAAGTGGCTCTCGGCCATTACTTTTCTGTGTAATTTAATCAACTATCAGCAGCCCGTAGCATGTCATGCATCAATATACATAAATATATCATATTATAGAATAGAATGGTATTAGGTTGAAAAGCAATCTAATAGTCATGACGGATGGACTACTTAAAGGTTAATCAACATTTCGTGCCATTAAGGTAATTTCAGTCAGTGGCTGGAATGGAAAGATGAAGTGATACATTTGTTTTATTAAGTTATCATCAGGATGAGCTCGCATTTAATCTCACTGTGATCCACCTAGGCCGTGGGAAAATAATGCTGAAAAACAATCAATTACCATACCTTTGTTTCTCACTCGTTTGTTACCCTCGCAGCATCATACCTCTCTGAGAAAGGCAAATTTTTTTAACGTGGCCAATTTGTGTTTAACCTTGAATCCTAATTACATCCCATTCTACTGTTATTCAAAAGAACTATTTATCTCCAAAGACCTACTTCTGCAGAGAAAATTACAATATGCAAATCAGCCCTGTGGATGCAATCGCAATGCATCTTATGCTAATTATCAGTAAATTCTTGTTTTGGCCTACTTTGTGCTCCGTAAGAAGAACGCAGCATGAATTGAGGAGCTGTGATTTAATGGAAGCACACAGTTATTATGTTTGTCATTCTTTCTTGATGATTGAACAAACCTTTTGTTGCCTTTTATGCAGATGTGGTCAACCTGAACCTCAAATCAACCCTCAGAGTCCTCTACAACCTGTTCACCAATTACAAGAACTCCGAGTGACAGCTCACATCGCTGACAGAAAGCCTGCAACGCGTGCGTGTGTGTTTTTGAGGTGACAAACGGGGGCTCTTAATTTGTTGTCAGAGACCATTGGAAATGCTAGTTTCTTTTTTTTAATCATCCCATGTGCCTTGTATTTATTTATTCCTGTTGAATGTGTAGCCATGACTGTGAACATCAGCTTGAAAACATGTTCAATGTACGCGCAAGTGCTCACATTCACTAAAACGCTGCATATAATATCTCGTGTTTTGTGCGAATATTAAAGGAAGTGTCTCATGCTTTTTTCAAAATTTAAAAAAAGGTTCCCATGTGTCTTAATAAAAGAAATACACTAAGGATGAAGAATTATAGACATTCTTACAGCGTATTTCATGACATTGCGTGAGCAGATCGCCACACAACCATCATTTATTTGGTTGTTTAATTTCACACTTAACGGGTGGACGGACGGGTACTTTGGAGAGCCAACTACGTACTTGTGTAAAAACATTTGAAAGTCAGTTTTATATAATATGTCCCCCTATAATGAAGCGTTTCACTACAAGAGCTTTGATGTACTGATATCTCTGGTTAACAGGACACGCTTTTAGCTTTGAAAAATGTCTAGGTTACGTGGTGTCCAGCTAAAACAAACAAACAAACGAACAATAATTCATGTAAAGGTTACTGGTGGCTAGCTACGTCAAATTAGCTTCCGGTAGCGTCGAACAAGCTACGGTTTTAACCAAACTTGTTTTCGCCTCCTTAAATGCACCTAGCACCACTCTGCTATGAAAGCTCCCCAAAATGAGCAAGGTCTAATTATTATGTAGTTGCTTTTGTTTCATGACATGTATCTAAAGGGTAAAGTTAATGTTTTGACTCAGCAGAGCTACATAGTTACGGTGATGCTAGCTCTTTAGGTTGTAGCCACATTTAGCTGCACTTTTCTGAATGTATTGACAGAATATTTACATTTCCAATGTAGACAGTCTCACATACCTTCACATATTTATGCTTACATTCATCATTATTAGCTCAGGTCCATGTTTGGAGCGCTACAAAAGGCTGGAAGATGATAATCACACACACACACGCATATATATATATATATATATATTAAATAATTGAAATGTATTGACAATTTACAGTATATCAAATGAATAAAGATCTGATGAGTGGGGCTAAACTTTGGAGTCTTTGTAAACTTTAACAGGAAACTACAACCCTTTTAATGGTGCTCAGTGCTATAGTTCAGGCATAGCTACATTGTGAAAACATTTGGTTTTTGACAACATTTGATGACTACCATATTGGTTATATTTTAGGGACAATTTATCAATTTCCATTGGTTCCTCAAAGACAAACTTGTCCTAGAGATTTTGACCAATTGCTCCTAAATTTGAACCATCTACAGTGCTGTGAAAAAGTATTTGACTGCTTCTCCAATTTGTATTTTTGCATAGTTTCCCCACTTGGGCAAAAGCTTTTTCATGGCACAGTATACTAAACAAATGAGCGACATTAATTTGTGGAAACATTTAGTTTTTGACATTTCATGTGGGCGGGGCATGCCAGCAAAGTCTGATGACTTTGTTTTGAGAACTTGTAAGTCGAATAGTGTCACTGTCACAGATTGAGTTCAATGTTGGCTGAAATAATAGCTGAAATAATGGCTAAAATCCCCCCTTTCGTGACAAATGACCGGTTGCCTAAAAATGCACCGCCGGCTGTCTTTTAAGTGCAGCGCTGCCCCAGGTGGGCCGCAGTCAGAGAGGCCTGCTATCGACTGACCTCTCGCTGAACACTTCTGCCCACCCGCCCGCGGCGTGCAGACCTCGCCTGCCGGTGCCACTGGGAAGATGAGCGCATGACAAGCTGTGCCTTGTGACGCCCGGCTGAATTATTGAAAGCGGAGATGAGTCAAGGCACTGTAAGGAAGATCTGCATGGAATCACCAGTGTGACAATTTGTTAGCGCTTTGATTCGCTCTGCCACCGAAACATTACACCAATTTGGGCAAAGGAATGACAGGTTTATTTTAGACCTGCCTCTTTTGTTGCTATGGTAACCTTCCACAGCTCCCCCTCCTCCAAATTGCCCCTTTATCTGGCTGTCATGTGGTCCCCGTTTTCCTCTTGTTTTTTTATTTTTTTTAGATAGCTTGTTTTCTGTGCTTCCTGTCTGTTTTGGTGGATCTAATGGAGGCTGCTGGACGCATGGGACTACAATTCATCTGCTCACACACACATTGCCTTGAGTGGTCCAGCCTGCTCAGTGTCACGTTTCAGTCCTTTCATTTGGGAACAGTGTTGGGAGGAGTGCGTCAGTTGTAGGCGTTTACTACGGTTGGGACAATATATTCACATCGCTAATGCTATCTTTTGCAGTGGTCTAGTGGTGAGCACAGTTGGGAGGTTGCAGGTTCAAATCTCAGCTCTGGCCTTCCAAGAGCAAAAAAGTGAAACCAAATGCAGCTAATACTTTAGATTGAGTGGTTCTCAAACCTTTTACATAAAGTACTACCTCAAAAAATACTTTGTAGTTCCAACATAATGACCAACATGAAAATACATTAGCGTACTAGGCCAAAGTGTTCATCAAAAAATGGACCACGGTTTTATTCCCTGTATAGTGTTTGATATTACTGTAAGCCACTATGACATTATGTGCGGTGTGAACATCAAAATTGCTCTTAAACATAGGAATTAATTAAAAAAAAAAATACTCAAATAGTGATTCAATAAAAAACGTACTGCATATAAAAGTTCAATAAAAATTGCACTTCAATAAATATTTGAAAACAAACATTTCTAAAAGACTAAATGCAAATGTATATTCATTGATAGTTAAATATAACTGAACTGTACTTAACAAAAATGTACTGTTCTGGATTAAAAAAAAAAAAAAGGTTTAGGCCACTGTAACACTATGCACTGTTTGAAATTTTTAATTTGGTGATTCCTTCTTGTACCACTAGAGGGAGCCCGCATACCTGTAGTGGTACCCATATCACACTTTGAGAACTGCATGATGATGGTGGTGTTTTGTTTATTTTACACGCCTTTTGAGGCATTTGATTAAGAACATTGGACTGTCCAGTAGTACCTTGACTTACGAGTGCCCCAAAACATTTTTGGGCTTTGTGTTGAGAGTCAAAATTGGAGGTCATGGAATGAATTATACTCGTATGTTAAAGTACAGCTGTGTTTGTATATTTTCAGTGTCACACTTGTTTATGACACTTCCCTATTCTGTACAAAAGTGTCACCTCACCATATATAGTAAAGGAAGTGCTACCGTTCTCTACACCACATCCTCATAAGTGTGCGTTGCTTCACTTCCGACTCTGTGACATTTTATTTTCCTGAAAGCGCCCCAGTGCTGACAGAGCTTTCCATTGGATTCCACAATAGATTTAAGTTGAGCGCATTCATTTATCTCTTGGCTTCTTCTCTGGAGTTAAACTCTTCTTAAGCCATCAAAGGAGGTAAGCGGCTTCAAAAAATACTTTTTTTTTGTTTTTGTTTTTTTGTCCATGATCTTGTTTGGAGAAAGGGAAGAAGAAAAAAATCTGCCACACAAAGACTGCAAAGAGGCCATCGAGGTTTGACTTGTCACCGTGTTACTTTCACGTTTGTCTCATGTGACACCTGAATAAAAATGTCCACGTCGAGTGCCTCGGTCTCCAGGATGTGTCATATATATATATTTTCCTGCTACTTGAAAGTTGTTCAGTTTAATACATCATATAACTTTTGTAAGTATAAGTATTTGCTGTCTGCAGCCAAATGAGAATCTGTTCTCAATTGCCTTATCTGGATAATATAATATAATATATCCATCCATCCATTTTCTGAGCCGCTTCTCCTCACAAGGGTCGAGGGCGTGCTGGAGCCTATCCCAGCTATCATCGGGCAGGAGGCGGGGTACACCCTGAACTGGTTGCCAGCCAATCGCAGGGCACATACAACTAAACAACCATTCGCACTCACATTCACACCTACGGGCAATTTAGAGTCTCCAATTAATGCATGTTTTTGGGATGTGGGAGGAAACCGGAGTGCCGGAGAAAACGATCATGCAAACTACACACAGGCGGGGCCGGGGATTGAACCCCGGTCCTCAGAACTGTGAGGCTGACACTCTAACCAGTCGCCCACTGTGCCGCATAATATAATATAATATAATATATATATATATATATATATATATATATATATATATATATATATATATATATATATATATATATATATATATATATATATATATATATATATATATATATATATATATATATATATATATATATATATATATATATATATATATATATATATATATATATATATATATTGTAAAAAAAAAAAAGGATAATTAATATAATTGTCCTGAAACCTATAATTGTGTACATTTATTATTTTCATTATTTTACACATTTTTTTATTTTACATTTTTATTTTATTTTACACATTTTATCATATTTTTAACTTATTTATATATTTTGTCGTGTTTAGTGCATCATTGCAGAGGATTGGGCAGTTATTAATAATAATTGTTTGTATCTTTTTACACATAGTGTACAAGCACAGTGATGGTCGTGAACCCCAACCCCAAAAATGACATTTTTGCAAATACTGTAACTACATTCTCATCAGCATAGTTGTTTGTGTCAAGCATCGACAGAGGGGGCGCTATGGAGGCAGATGTCTCTCAGAATCACAACGAAGAAGAAGAAGAAGAACCTGTGGATGCTGACTGCTTTCAGGGTATGTGGATTCAATAAGAGGCTAAGAGTAGGATTTCTTGCCTTCCTACATTATTTATAATATATACTGTATGTACATGCCATATGAACTAAACCATGTCTTTTTATTGTAATAATTATTATTTTGATGTGAATGTGTTGCAAACAGTTGTGAGGACGAAGATGATCCAGCCGACGTCCCGAAAAGACCCCAAAGTGGAGAAGCTCACGGAAGTAAGAGACTCAGTTCTTACACGGCGGAGATTCCACACACTACTGAAACACTGTAAGACTCAAAACAAACATCATCTCACACGCTACGGAAATGCTGTCATGCACAACTGAAACACACACACACTACAGAAACACTCTCACACACAACTGAAACACTCACACACTACAGAAACACCCTACCACACAACTGAAACACTCTTACACATTACTGAAGTGCTCCCTCACACACAACTAAAACGCTCTTGCACACACTACTGAAACACTGTTGCACAACAACTGAAATCCTTACATACTGAAATGGGCTAATACAAAATACTAAAAGACGCATTTCATTCGCATGTATTAGCATGTTTCAGTAGTTTGTGTGAGAGGTAATCCTGAATTATTTCCCTGACGGCGTCTCATGGCTGCCTGCCTGCAGTAAATGGTTGGCGGGACCCCAGAATCTTCTCGGGCCGGCCAAGAAGTGCATTTGACTGGCTGCATGTAGCCTACTGTATGTGTGCATGAATAATCCTTGGAGTAGGCAGTGAGGTGGAAGGTTGGGTGAAATATTAATGAAGGTAATTATGGGAGGTGATGGGAGGCAGGGGGTGGTGGTGGCGGGCGGGGGGCAGGCGGTGGTGGGCGGGCGGTGGCAGGCGGTGGTGGCGGCGGCGGGGGGCAGGTTCTCCTGGATGACAGCCCCCCACCCCTCCAAGAAAGTGTCTCCTGCAAGTGGCAATGAATAAATAAGATTCTTGGTATGTTGTCAAACTGAATATAGAAGAGTTCTTTTGCTTCTTTTACCATCGAGCTCAGGATTTCGTGTTATCGCAGGAAATTAATTAGGTCTATCAAAGGCATTGAGAGCTGAATGCAGAAAGATGAAAATGCCTGTGTGCGTGTGTGTGTGTGTGTGTGTGTGTGTGTGTGTGTGTGTGCGCGCGTGTGTGTGTCTGGCCAGGCACTGCTGGATTGGATCAATAGCACTCTGAAAACAGAACACATCGTGGTTCAGAGTCTAGACGAGGATCTCTACGACGGCCTGGTTCTTCATCATCTCCTGGGTCAGATGGAGCACACAGATGACTTCTTTCTGTTCAGTACACTCACACGCGCACATATATAATATTGTGATTAGTTTTGAAATAGTATTTCGTAATGATAAATTTCATTATTTTATTTTTAACACAGAGCATTGAATATATAAATATAATATTTAAATTCATTTTTAAATAAGTATTATAATATTACATATAAATATAATATATAATAATTATTTACTTTCAATATTTAGTCTGTATAAAATTTTCAATCATTTTTAATTCATTCATGATATTTGATAGTACTTACAATTTATCACTTAAGTAAATTAATGCCACAGGGAAATTTTATTACAATATTTATATTGTGTTTGTATTATTTTTTTCTTATTTTTAATATTTAATGCAGTCTTGATTCAATTGGAATTAATTGTTTAATAATAATAATTTTATATTTTATAATATAAATATATTTTATAATATAACTATTTATAAATTTTAACTGTATATATATATATATGCATGCATGCATGCATGCATGCATGTGCCAGGGCGACTGGTTAGAGCGTCAGCCTCACAGTTCTGAGGACGTGGGTTCAATCCCCGGTCCCGCCTGTGTGGAGTTTGCATGTTCTCCCCGTGCCTGCGTGGGTTTTCTCCGGGCACTCCGGTTTCCTCCCACATCCCAAAAACATGCATGAATTGGAGACTCTAAATTGCCCGTAGGTGTGAGTGTGAATGGTTGTTTGTTTGTTTGTATGTGCCCTGCGATTGGCTGGCAACCAGTTCAGGGTGTACCCCGCCTCCTGCCCGATGACAGCTGGGATAGGCTCCAGCACGCCCGCGACCCTAGTGAGGAGAAGCGGCTCAGAAAATGAATGGATGGATGGATATATATGCTGGCACGGTGGTAGACTGGTTAGCACAGCTGCCTCACAGATCTGAGGACCGGGGTTCAAATCCCGGCCCCACCTGTGTGGAGTTTGCATGTTCGCCCTGTGCCTGGGTGGGTTTTCTCCGGGCACTCCGGTTTCCTCCCACATCCTAAAAACATGTGTGGTAGGTTGATTGAAGACTCTAAATTGCCCATAGGTGCAAATGGTTGTTTGTTTCTATGTGCCCTGCGATTGGCTGGCGACCGGCTCAGGGTGTACCCCGCCTCCCGCCTGAAGATAGCGGAGATAGCCTCCAGCAGTCCGCAACCCTAGTGAGGATGAGCGATTAAGAAAATGGATGGTTGGTGATATATATATACACACACACACACACACACAGTATATAAACCTCAAAATAAATAAAAAAGTTTGTTTCACTTCAATATATAGTCTATATTTATTTATTTGGATCAACTGTTTAATTCATCTATGCAATTAATAGGTACCATGCTAAAAAATGGATTAACTTCCAATATTTATTTCCAATTTCATTTATTTAACTGCTATTGCGGAATATCATATCCATATTGTATTTATTTTATATGATATTGTAGTACTCATCATCATTAATATTTCTCATACTCAACATATTTTATATGGAGAGTCTTGATTCCATTGCAGGATTAATGTTGATTTATAAACATCATAAATAATTGACTAGATAATATTTATTCATGATCATTAATAGTTACCATGCCTAAATAAAACATTATTTCTTCATATTCAATGCCATCACAGTTAATATTTCCAATATTTATGTTATTGTAAATATTCTATTATACTTTAATTTATTGTTATAATAATTGATCATCTTTATTTATGTACTGTAGTGTCATGGTTACATTGCAGGATTGTTTAGATCAACCATATAATTATGTATAGTATTTTTTTCCATTGGAATATTTCATCTATATTAAATGTAATACTGTAGTTACTATCTATAAAATAATTACTTCATATTTAATGCCATCACAAAATCTCATTTTAATATTTATAATAGTGTATATTTATTTTGATATCATATTTTAAGCATGTATAATAATTCATATTTATGTAATGTAGAGTCTTGATTCTATTGCAGAAGTAATGATAAGAAGAAAATATTTTAATATTGACAAATGTTTCCCTGTTGTGGTGGAGGACAAAAAGATTATTGAATTTAAACTGCAATGGCATTAACTATTTCATTTTTAAAATTATTCATAATAATTTGAATTTACTTCACACATTTAAATAATGTACTTTAAATTTATACTTGAGTATTTCACTGCTGATATATTTATAAAAAAAATAAAAAAATCAACATTTTGTCGCCATTATAGGAAAACATTTGGAGTAAGATTGTAAGTAACAACAAAGGATGGAAAACGTGAAGGATAATGAATACTTTCTCATTCAAAGGATGATGTTGTCTTCCTTCCCTCCCTCCCTCCTGCAGCGCGATTGGCCGGCGTGCGCTTGTCCTTGGAGGAGATTGCGCTGACCAGCTCGGCTCAGATCCGCAAGCTGGAAGCCGTCATGGAGGAGTTGGACAAGCGACTGGACCAGTCGGACACCAAGTGGGACGTCAGCCGTGAGTCATGCGGCCATGCGGGGCCTCCGCTAATCTGTGTTCTCGCTTGTCATCTGGATCTGGCGCTTGCTTCGTTTGTAGAAAATTCTCATTATTATTATTATTGAGGGCTACTAACAAAGTTAAAACAGAGCCAGAGTTGAACGTTAACTGTGATGTCACCTTTGACGATTCTGTTGCCATAGGGAACAGCGACAGTGATTTTCAGGTACATACTTTTTTTTTGTTTTGGTTATTGCATCATCATGTGAGAGTGTATTGGCAAGCTAATTGTAGATCTAGAAAGCCTTCATCATGGGCTTTAATATGACGTATGACTTGATGTGGACGGTTAGAAATTGATTTTGGACCTCCGTATGAATAAACTTTGAGGTTGAGATTTGTTAGAGTTCGAAAAAAAAAATTTTTGGGGGGGGGTTTGGCATTTACTTCATCATCTGAGAGTGTATTGCCAGAATAGTTACAGATCTGGAAGGGCCTCATCAAGCTCTTTAACATGGCACATGACTTGATGTGGATGGTTGCACATGTATTTTTGACTTTGTCAAACTTGCATGTGAAAAATGTCATATTCACCATGTACTGTATATATACACTATGAATGTGAGTGTATATAGGGTGAACATGAAGTGTTTTTGTGCTGATTTGTGAGTTTAATAAGAGGCGGAGTTCGTTTGATTTCCAAGCCCAAAATATGTTTTTTGTTATTCTGGGATTGTGTGAGTTTATTGAAGAAATAGTTCCAGATCTAGAAAGCCTTCATCAAGCCCGTTGATCAATATGTCATGACTTGAAGTTGCTTGTTATGCACTGACTTTCTCGAGCTTTTTAACTGTGAAAAACGCTTCCTATTCACCACATACTGTATCTGTATAAGAGGTGGCGATGAGTCAGATTTCCAAGTTATTTTTTTTGTTATTACATTGTGTACAAAAACATAATAAAATAGAATGTAAAGAAATAAACCTTTACATGCAGTTAGGTCAGCGCGAGCATCTGCTTCATGCTCCTTGCGAGTGTTTTCATTTTGCATTTGTGTTTGACTGTTGGACCCATTCAATAAACAGCTAAAAGTGGTCTTGTAGTGTCAAGTACAAATATTTCATTACTGTACTTCATTGCAGTATTTTTTCCCTAATAATCTTTGTTACTTACCACTGACGTAAACGAAGAGTGCAACGATTAATCAACAACTAATCGATTATCAAATGAATTGATAATGTGTTTTGATAATTAATTGTTTGGAGACCTTATTTAACTTGAACCTGTCCAAATCCTTCGAATTTTAGCTTCTCAACAGTAAATAATATTAATAATTATATTTATCATAGTAATAAAGCAAGACTGATTATCTTTGTTTCTGTGTTTCATCAAAATAAGAATATTGAAAACATCCTCTTTTACTTTAGAAAAAAATAATCAACATCTTTCCCTATTTTCAAGTGTTACGGACCAAACTAGTAACTGAATCATAATCAGATAATAGTTTTTAAAAAGTTTTTTTCCAAAGCCAATTCATCGATTAATAAAAAAAAATCCAGTTTAAATGATTATTAAAATAATCATTTGTTGCAGCCATAAAATAAACTAAGTAAATACAAATTAAAATAAATAAATACAAACAATCAAAATCGAACCACACACTTTTTAAAAATTATTTTACTGCCAATGCTTAAGTACATTTAATATCAAAAAAATACTTTTGATACGTAAGTACAGCAAATTTCAGATACTCCAGTTAATATTCTCCAAGGTGACTTTTACTTCTACCAAAAGTTATTTTCTGTTAAGATACTTTCTTCAAGACTGGCTGAAAATGTATTGGCGACTGTTGCTTTCTTTTTTTTTCAAGTTCACTTGAGCGCTGGCGGATCTGGAGATCGCTCATAATTTAAAAAAATTCCTCGCAATACAAAGCAAAATTATTAAAAGCCATTCTAAAGTGCATTTTGCATAACAGGACCCCTTTAAAGTGCTGTTCTTTCAGGAATCCACAACAAAGACCTCCTGGCCACTCTCCATCTGCTGGTTGCCATGGTGAGATGTTTCCAGCCCGAGTTGGTGTTGCCCTCCAATGTGAATGTTCAAGTTGTGGTCATGGAAGTAAGTCGGCGCATCTGGCCGGAAAAGCGCCGCTGTCGAGCTTTCGCTGACATGGATATCCGTGCAGGTGCGCAGGAAGGGAATGCGATCAGATGTTCAAACGGAAGTCCTGACGGGGGACAGGTGAGGACCAACTTTGACGTCCCTGAATCTGAGAAGAACATTTCATTGTTCAGTTGTTGTTTTTTTCAGCACCAATGTGGAGAACCTCAGCTGCACCGATGGTGAGTACATTATCTCTAGTCTGTAAAGTTTGGGGGAAAAAGAAAAAAAAAATTGCCAAATCAAAATTTGTTCCTGTCATATGTTTGTCCAGCAGTTTGTTGCTAGGCAAAGTTCATATGGACACCATATGTTGATTTATATTTATTCTGTTTAAAACAATACAAACCAACAGAATTTCCAGAAGAAATGTGTCATATAAACTGTTTATTCAATCATGTATTTATACACGAATATTCACTATTTATTCGTCTTAGAATTCATTATTATAAATTCCAGGAATTTTCCATGTCGGAAAATCTCCTTGGGAAATTCAACATTGATGTTTTTGTTCTTCAATGAAAGAATTGGTTGTTCAATAAAATATTTCAAACTTGATCAAGTATACTTATACTATATATTTATACTTTCTGTGGAAAATTTAACTGAAACTTTCTGGAAATGTTGTACCCCTTTGAAATACAAATGTTGCATAAAAATATTATTTTAAAAAATTTGACATCTCTGTAAAGATAAAAATATCAAAATACTACATTTATATTACAGTATAAAGAAAGATCATCTTTGGCCAAGGGTAGTGCAGGAACCCAGAGCAAATTACTCAACAACAACAAAAACTATAAGGATTACAAATTACTATATTTATATTATTTGTTTAAACAAAAACATTTATTAGGGAAATCTCTGCTATGTAATAAAATAATAAAATCAAAACGGCATTATTAAAAAAGAAAAATACGCCACCCATGCAATAAGAAAATTACAGTAATAGTCCCAAAAACTACAAGGATTATGAATATATTTGTTTATATTATTTATTTATACAAAATAACATTTATTAATGAAATCATTAATACTGTATATATATATATATATATATATATATATATATATATATATATACACACACACACACTTTCTTTTTATTTTTAAACTATTAAAAAACACACCACCAAGTGGGCTGTTTTTGTTACTCCAAAAACAGCATTGAGGATTATTACTGTGCTTATTTCTACTATTTATTTTAGAAATACACATTTTTATATAAAATATGTAAACTGCATGAATGAGACTACATTTGTAATGTAAAGCAAGAAAAAGATCTGTGTTGTTTGTCTGACGTACGGTACAGTAATGCACTTTTTTGCAGGAGGCGTGAATGCCGTGGAGCAACTGCTGAAGCTGGGCGCTCACAAGGTCGCAGTGGTGAAGCAGGTATATAACGAGGAGGATGAGGAAGAGGAGGAAGGGGGCAAAGTTGCCAATTTGCAGAAAGCTCCAGAGGGACTGACGTGATGGAAAGCCAATTAATCACCACTCGTTGGACTTTTGCTCTTGTTGGATTTTACTGCTGCTCCAGCTTGTTCGTGGCCATTTTTGTCCTTTTAAAAAAGCTTTGAAGGCCCGCCGCACACCACACGACGTGGCTGAACGCGACTCAACTGTCGCATCTAAAATATACCCACATTTTATGATTCAACCCTGTAAAGAAGGAATAATAAATAAATAAAACTTTTCCTGGGTGTTAGCCAAAACAAGAGAAAATGCCCACCCTTGGGAAGAAGTGTCATGACATTTGTTCGCACATGGCTCACAAATGGGAGGTGAGGTGGTCACAAATGGCCGGCATGTTAAACAAAATGTCTTCGGGTGGCGTAGGCCCTGGTTGACTTCGTAAACAAGAGCCTGGCCAGCCTGGGCCTACACGTGTCCGACGTGGACAAACAGGTACACGCAACACCAGCTCCACTATCCCGACACGCAATCTGATCGTACGATCTGCAGTATTCGCTCATATCGCATTTTGCGTGCAGTTTTCCGATGGTGTGATTCTGCTGCTGCTGATTGGACAACTGGAAGGCTTCTTCATTCCTCTCTGTGACTTCAGTCTGATCCCCGTCAACAACGAACAGATGGTACGAGCCTTCAGACGTGCTGTTGAGTCGCCAGTGCTCAGTGCCGTCATGCTCAAAAGTGTGGCATGCGAGACAGTCAATTCAGACAATTCACTTATATTTAACTTTAAAGAGTGATTGAGTGAGAAGCGGGGCACATCCTGAACGGGTCCCCAGCCAATCACAGCATCGCAGTGCTGTATTTTCCAGAATTATCCGGCTGCTAATATCCTCTATATCATCTTTTCGCTCCTTCTGTTGCATTTTTGTCAGAAAATATTAAAACTAAATCGTTATATACTGTAATTCAGTGATTCCCAACCAGTGTGCCCTGCGGGGCACATTAGTGTGCGGTGAGCGCTCTTCAGGTGTGGCGTGGGAAATTATCAAATTTGACCTAATTGCTCAAACAATTATTTATTTCCAAGAAATAATGTATCTTTAGTCATCTATTTTTGCCAGTGAGGCATAGTGACAGACAGAACAAATAAATGCTCTTCTATTAGATGGCAGGAAGTACATACAAGTAATTTATGCATCCACTTTTTGTGACATTTTTGTTTGTTGGTGTGCCGTGAGATTTTTCAATTGTAAAATATGTGTCTTGGGTCCATAAAGGTTGGAAATCACTGCTGTAATTACATCAACACTAGTGTTGGGATTTCAAGGTGGGGTTTGAAGTCAAGGTTAGGGTTTCAAATGAGTGTTTCAAGACAGGGTTAGGGTTTCGAATTAGGGTTTCAAGCCAGGGTTAGGGTTTCAAACCAGAGTTGGGAGGTTAGGGCTTCCAGTGAATGCTAGCAAGACTGCAGTATTCTGGATAATCTGGTTTATGCGCAACCAACTTCTGCATTGAGAAAAACGGATCAAATTACTTCCTCTTGGTTCGTGTGAATGGCGAAGGTGGCCGTGAATAAGCAACCATAAGAACTTTAAACGCCTACAATATTTTTTGTTGAACACAAGATGTAACCACGCAGACACCAAAGATGAAAATAATTGATGTTTAGACTTGGTTCGCATTTAGATATATTTGCATTAATGATACATATATTTAGCTTTTGTCCGCAGACACCAATGTGAAAAAACCTCAAAGTTGAGCAAGTTTGGCTTCAAAACACGTCATCAACTCGTAGTTATGCTCATTAGCACAGCATACTCAGGAAATCCGCTAACCTGCTTTCTGGGTTTGGTCACATGATGTCCACATGTAGCATACTGCATTGTGTTTCAAGGTTTACTCATTGTGTTGTTTGTGTGTCATGTTTTTGACTCGTAGCTGCACAATGTGACCTTTGCCCTGAGCCTCCTCACTCATGCAGGCCTGCACGTGTCCTCTGTTCAACCACAAGGTGACAACTAAGAACACTCTTACATGATACATGACTGTCATACGGGTGTGATCATGTCATACCCGCTATCAAAATAGCACTTGAATACAGTAAAAGTACTCACCCAGACGCTTACCGAGGAAACAGGAAGTAGTCACCTCGCGGCAATTTGTACATATTGCTTAAACGAATAAAGCTTTGATTGAGTCATTCTCCGGGTGATGTGTTTTTGTCTTGGTGACGTACGATCCGAAGTGCAAATGTGACCCGCGAACATTTTCTGTTCAGATTTCGTCGCTCGGGAAGTGGCCGCAACACTGAAGGTCCTCTACGCTCTCTTTTGCAAGCACGCGAGGCAAGAGGAGAAAACGTCTGTTGTGTTTCTGTGAATTTAGTAGGAAAGCATGAAGTAAAAAACCACATTTATTCCATTGAAACCAGATGTACTCAAAAACAATGTTTCTTCCGCCTTGCACAACTTGTCTCGGTGAGTAATGTTCCACCCCAGTCCTGTAGGTGGCAGTTATTTGCACTGCAAAAGTGTGGTGATCCCTTAGTTTATGCTGGTAGATAGGTCATTTTCATATAATTTGACCAGTAACAGTAAGGAAATGGCCCACTGAATTTCCTTATGACAATCAATTAATTTTACCGATATGAGCATTTGAATTATTGTCAGTTGTTATACATCAAAAGGTCAATTGTTTCTAAAGAAAAATATATATATTTTATAAACTTTTAATACCAAAATGTATTTTACTGTTATGTGTCCAAAATGATTTGCAACATGTTTTCTGTTGATGCTAATTACAATTTTGGCTAAATAGGATTTTTCTCCGATTTCCTTTTGTATGCAAACTAACACAAATGCATCTTAGTGTCTTCAGAGTTCCTTTTTTTTTTTTGTGTGTGTGTGGTTCTTTTCAAAAGCAGCCCTTATTTGTCACGCAAGCTGTCTTTACCGTTAATGCCACTGTCGAGAATGTCGCAATACACCGGATGGCTCTGTGAGTTGAAGTGCCAGGATGAAGCAGCCATTTTGCATCCACACAATAGAAGCAAAATAAATGGCGTTATGAATTTGTGAGAAATAAATAGAAATATTGCAGCGCCTTTACCGTTATTACGATTAAGAGCGGTAATACGTTTTATGAGTACTTAGGATAATTTGCACACAATTTTGCAACACGTAAATTGTGCAACTCATGATTTTTATGAACCACTGTTGTTCACGTTTGTCTTTACTGTGATAAAAATAAATTTCAATGCCCCTAATTCCGTGCTTTTTGTTAATGAGTTGTGTGAAGTGTTGTCAATCAGTCTAGCAGAACTACATTGTGTAACTTTCTCTTTTAATGCACCATAAAACTGTGACAGCAAAACTGAACATGAAGCTATGGCTTTCTAAAACATTGGGAACATCAAGCCCATGCGTGTAGAAGACTGTAAAAATGTATATTAAAAACAAAAACAATCACACAATATTGTAACAATATAAAACAATGAAAACATTTACTATGACATAATGATACTTGTCACAGAGGAGTGTATAGCACAGTGGGAATATGCCAACCATGTGTGCGAAGAACAATGGAAACCAGACTGTGGGAAGATAAACATTGGGAACTTCCAGGGAAAAATAAGAGTGACCATTCAGTACCTTCCTACAGTGCACTGGTCAACACTTGTAGTGACAAGTGTCACTACAAGGAAGAACAACCAGTGGGTTGTTCTTCCTCTTATGCTTTGGTCTTCCTTTTACTGTGTTCACTGGCTGTTCCTTCATGTTCACATTTATGCTTACTGGTTGTTCTTCCACTTTCACATTTCTGTTCACTGGTTGTTTTTCCGCATTCAGGTTTATGTTTCCTGGTCGCTCTTCCACTTTGACATTTATGTTCACTGGTTGTTCCTCCACTTCAGGTTTGATGCATTTTGCGCATGCCGTCTGTGTTGCGCGAGTTATTTCCTTTGGGCAGGTCATGATTTCCTGTATTTTTTGTGTAGCCGCTTGTAAGGTTTGCTTGTTGAGTGAGCGGAAATCTCTTTTGACCCAGCGCCTGGCCACGGCCAGCGCTCGTTCCCAAGAGTCCTTGGGCACAGTCTTCAGCTCAGCTTCACATTTCTTCGACATCAACGTGTAGTGCTTGTGAAGTATCTGCATTATGCTGTGCGTCCAGTTCTTAGCGTTGCCTGTCAGGAGCTGGTCCGTTTTGGGCGTCGGGTCCGCTGGGCAGATGGACCTGATCAGATTTCTTTCGATTTGGAGAAACTTGACTGGAACTTCCCCCCCCGGGATGATCTGGGAAAGGTGGTGCTGTACTTTTATATACTTTTTCATGGTCTTGGTCAAGATGCGGAAGTCTGCCATGGTTCTTTTGTATTCCAACCTTATTGGGTTAGAGGGGAAAAAACAATACTTTAGTCTCATCCATCCATCCATTTTCTGAGCCACTTATCCTCACACGGGTCGCAGGAGTGCTGGAGCCTATCCCAGCTATCTTCGGGCAGGAGGCGGGGTATACCCTGAACTGGTCGCCAGCCAATCGCAAGGCACATACAAACAAACAACCATTCCCACCTACAGGCAATTTAGTCTTCAATTAACCTACCATACATGTTTTTGGGACTCTAAATTGCCCGTAGGTGTGAATGCTTGTGTGTTTGTATGTGCCCTGCGATTGGCTGGCAACCAGTTCAGGGTGTTCAGGGTGTGAAGAGAAGCGGCTCAGACAATGGATGGATTGATGGTGTTTCTAAATGGGTTATTAAAATGTCAAATCTAAATATTTCCTGTTAAAAGGAGTAGAAAGTATGAGATTTATTCATCTATCTGCTTCTTCTCCTTCAAATTTTGCAAAAAAATCTCCTTTTATGTAATGAAATATTACGAACAAATATAAAACACATAAAGTCCACTAGCAAAGTTAATTTGATTAAAAACAAACAGACAAAGAAGCAAACAAATATGTTATTTTGAGACCTATCAATGTGTAGATTTCAAAACTCATAACACTCAGCATTCTATGGTGCAAAAGCTGTTCTATTATTTTTTTTCTCTAGACGCTTTTTAATTTACCTGCTAATTTTCTGTTCAGGTTGCTCTCCGCTGTCAGGTTACAGACAGTTACATTAAGTCTATTGACACCTAAGCACTGATTCTGCTGTTCCGCTACGCAACATGTCACTTGAGCTTCGTTTAGCTCGTTCTCATTTCTCGCTGAAACGTTCCCATACATGCAACTGTTAAGTCCCATGTTCACCATTCATGTAAGACTGAAGAAGTGTCAGAGTCCCACTTCACTTCGTACTGCCATGCAGGATATACAGTACCGGGCTCATAAATCCACAAGTTATTCATTAAAATAATTTTGAAAAGGTTCCAATTTAAGTATTTAGTTGTAATTTTGCGTTCTCTCTCTTTTTGTTTTTGGAAGCAGCTACGTTATTACTAAAAATCAAGTTTTGCCCCCCCCCCCAATCCAACTGAGAAAGTTGGTCGCACCAGTGCTACCGGTGGAATAATTGGAGCCATGACAAAACACAACAATTGCATTTTGTTTGAGAAAAAACAGCTCTGAGTAACATAACGACGGTAACACTTCTCGTGTTCATATATCTTGTCATTTTCCTACCTTGACTTACACAGAGACGAAGTTTTAAGTGTTCGCCTCGACGTGACTTGGCGGCGCCATTTGGGGCCAACGAATAGCATCGATAGCGTCGACAGTCACGGTATTATCACCCTTTAAGCAACATATTTGGACAAAAAAAGATAGTAGAACAACACTCACGTGCAAATATTTTTGAACCTAGTAATATTACGATTATGAAGTACGACGTGGAGCGGGCCTGTGACGCAGTTTTGATCTCGCCAGTGATCAACATTCACATCCGGGTATCTTTCCTCTCCATTCACAATGGCGGAGTTCGATGCGTCCGAGCGGCCGCCATATTGTGAGAGTCACAACCGCCCGGTCAAACAGTACAAGTCGGTGTGTCCACGTGCTTTCCTGGCAGGACACGCGGCGCTGCACTATGATTGGCTGCTGTATCCCAGTCAGACACGCCCTACTGCTTCCAGACCGAAAAAGCAGTGTGTGACTTAAATATGTCGGCCCTGATATCAGTCCCACTAACCCTAACCCACGCCAATCCTAACCTAAACCCATCCTAAACATAAGCAAGACAAATTTATTTGTTTTTATTACAAAGAGACACATATTTGGGACGGTCATCTTGTGACATCTGCGGAGCCTGTCCTTCCCACGAAGTAGGAGCCAATCATGTTACAGTGGGGCGTGTCTTACTAGGAACTCGCGGGGATTGCTAATAACGTCAACGAGCAGCTGCGCCCTCACAGCTGGTCCATCAAGTGAAGCGTGGACTTGAGTGCTACTTTCACCAAACTGCGCTTCCACGTTCAAATTGGTCAGATCTGTTTGCGTGGTTATTATTTCCCCCATCACAAACAAGGTAAATATCCAATGTTTTCAACATTTGTGGATAATGGCTCTCACTGTTGTTCGCTGGAGTCCGAAAGCTTTAGAAAGAGCTTTGTAACCTTTTCTACGCTGATAGCTCTCAATTACTTTCTTTCTCATTTGTTCCTGACTTTCTTGAGAACTTGGCATGATATATAGTTTTCAGGGTCTTTTGGTCCTTCACTTTGTCGGGCAGGGGTCCTATTCAAGTGATTTCTTGACTGAGAACAGGCGTGGCAGTATCAGGCCTGGGTGTGGCTGGAGAAATTGAGCTCAGGTATGACAAGCCACAGTCATGTTTTAACGGCGGGGGGCAATCACTTTTTCACACAGGGCCATGTAGGGTTGGATTTTTTTATTTATTTATACAGCGCATTTCATACACAAGGTAACTCAATGTGCTTTACATGATTAAAAGCATTTAAAAACAAAGAGGGAAAAAAATACAATTAAAACAGCGTACAGTTCAAGAAATATCATTTAAAAGTGGAAATGCTCTAAGAAGCATGGGGAAAAAAAGGAGAGTTTTTAACCTGGAGTTAAAAACATTCACACTTGGGGCTGAAGTCACTTCTGTTGGCAACTTATTTCATTTGTGTGCAGCATAATAGCTAAATGCTGCTTCACCATGTTTACTTTGGGCTCTGTGCTCCACTATTTGACCCGAGTCTGTCCATCTCAGATCCCGACTGGGTTTATATTCCATTGGCATTTCTTTCATGTATTCCGGACCTAAACCATTTAGTGGTTCATGGACCAGTAGCAGAACTTTACAATCTATTTTCATAGATTTAGGATAGGATTTAGAATTAGGAAACTTTTTGATTACAATTGCATTTAGCTGTCCACGTAGTAGGTATGTGTAATTTCCATTGTAATTATTAGGGGATCATTGGAAAAAAAATCTTCTCTCAGGGGTTCTTTGACCAAAAATGTTTGCGAAGCCCTGCCTTGGGGCATTGAGATAATTAGATGAACGACAACTTCAGCGTGTGGCCTAATGTCGGTCAATGACAAAATGAGCATGAGCCGCTTGTACAACCTCCAAAAGCCGAAAGATTATCGTCTCAACTTGGTCCATGCGTTTTGTGTCAGGACAAAAAAACAGACAGGCAAAACAGCCAGAAACTGGTATGATTTCCAGGCAGTGTACAAGTGGCTCTTAGTTGTCTGCTGGGCGGCGTCAGTGATTCAGCCGATGGCTAATTTTAACAACAACATTAATACGGACTTAATGCGATGAAGCAGATGCGTGGATGAACTCTAATGGACTTTTAATAGACTCACCATGGCAGGATGTGGCTGAGGGCTCCTCATTGGCAGGAAATTGGAATGTACGTGTTTGTTTTATTTGTTTGGACGCTGATGGATGACCACCAGACCTCACCAGACATCTCATATGTGCATGCACTTAAGGGCACACAGGAAGAAGCAGGAGAGGCAGCGTGATTGACAGAATCGGGATGAGACTGAAGCCGCGAGCCCGGGCTTGTTAGCGGCGTGCTAACAAACTTTCTGGTGGTGACATGAGGAGCAGCAGGTGACGGGAAGTCAGGTATCACGGTCAGAGGCAGCTGTCTTCTATAGTGAGCAAAAATCCATCATAAATCATAGTAGGCCTATTATCAGGAGATTGCTCAAAGAAATATGTCAAGAAAACATTAGGTGCACCTGCACACTTACAAGAACCAAAAAGACAATACAATACAATACAGCAACAACGCAACATATTAAAACATATAAGAAAACAACAAAAATAAAGCAAATACTAAAAATATTATATAATAAATATAAAAATGTAAGGCAAAAAATACAGAAATATGAGAACAAAATGCAAAACAAAATACTGCAAAAATACGAACATGTTTGACATAATCAAAAATATCAGTAAATGACAAAAATATTGGATGACAATAAAACATATTTGAAAATAATACACTAATATTGGCCCAAAATAGAAATGTGAGAAAGATACACAAATATTAAGCAAACATACAAAAATATTTGATGAAAAATACACAAATGTTAGAAGAAATACAAAAATATTAGAAAATTATTCGACATAAATTAGACAGAAAAATAAATATTGAGAAATACATAAATGTTGGGGAAACCATACCAACTATTAGCGGTAAAATACACAGATATTTGGAAAAAAATTAAAAGTGAAAAATAAAAACATAAAGGGAAAATAAATCCCCAAATATTAGAAGAAAAGTACATATGCAATATTACAATAGACAATAATAATCAAAATATAAGGGACAATAATTTAAATGTTAGACAAAAATACAAAACAAAAAATGTGAATATGAAAAATATTTACAAAAATATTTGAAAAAGAAAAACAGAAAATGTTTACAAAAATACACAAATATTCGAAAAATATTAACCAAAAAATTGTACATTAGAAAGAAATATATAAATGTAAAGGTAAAATACACAAATATTAGATATTTCTTATTTGAAATGTTTTTAAAAAGAATCACTAAAATATCAAAGAAAATATTTTGAAAAATAAGATAAATAATATAATGAAATACTAAAGTATGAGACAAAAATACAAAACATTATAAAAATCTAAAAAAAACAAAATATCCCAAAAATAGACAAAATATCAGGACAAATACAAAACTCTTGAAAATCACAAAGTCATCTTTATTTGCCAAAAACACAGAAGGAATTTGTTTCCGGTGGTTGGAGCCGCTCTAATACGACTACAGACAACCATTTGACAAAAAAATACTTTAGAGACAGAAAAACACAGTACAGAGAGTCACTGAGCAATGAAAGGGTACCGGTTATGTGGTAATACAATTTATTTATTTTTTGACAATTGTGCAAATGATGCAGAGTACAGGGAATCTAGACAGCATTTACTGGCAGATGGCAGGCGAGACGCTAAGCTGGCGAAGCTTGGAGGAGAGGAGTTTGGGGATGATGGTGTTGAACGCAGAGCTGAAGTCCACAAACAGGATCCTCGCGTAGGTCCCCGCGCCGTCGAGGTGTTCTTAGATGAAGTGCAGTCCCATGTTGACTGCGTCATCCACAGACCTATTTGCTCGGTAGGCAAACTGCAGGGGGTCCAGCAGGGGACCTGTGATGTTCTTGAGATGGTCCAACATGAGGCGTTAAAAGCACTTCATAACCACAGATGTCAGGGCGACAGGCTACAGGCCTGTCATTCAGACCTGAGATTGCAGGTTTCTTGGGGACTGGGATGATGGTGGAGGCGTGTCATTTTCAAATCTGCAGTCAGCTAGCCCTTTATTGTTCTCTGCTTGGAGGGATGGTCGCTTGTAGTTGGGTAGCGATTGTAATCCACACCAGACTGACTTAGAGTCGTTAGCAGTCAACTGTTTTTCCATCTTTTCTGCATAATTTCTCTTTGCAATATTAATTTCCTTTAGTCAGCTGGTTTCTAGCACAATTATACAGGGATCGATCCCCACTTTGATAGACGTCCTCTTTAGCCAGGAGAAGTTGCTGAAGTGTGGCAGTGAACCACGGCTTGTTATTACCAACAAATGTCTTTGTTGGTACACACACATCTTCACAGAAACCGATAGAGGATGTGACACAGTCCGTGTATTCATCTAGGCCGCCAGTTGAAGTTTCAAAGACACTCCAGTCTGTGCAGTCTAAACAGCGTTGAAGTTCGAACTTTGCTTCATTGGTCCACTTCACTGCTTTCACCACTGGCTTAGCACATTGAAGTTTTTGTCTGTATTTTTTGTATTCAGTGAATTAAGCAGTGATCAGACAAGCCCAGAGCTGCGTGGGGCATAGCACGGTATGCGTCATTTAGCGTGTTATAGCAGTGGTCTAGACTGTTGGTTTCCCTTGTAGGACAGTCAATGTGTTGCTTATACTTAAGGACTTGGCGGTTGAGGTTTGCTTTGTTACAGTTCCCAAGAATGAGGGGTGAACTGAGTGCTTTTTTTCAAGTTCGTTTACTCGTTCGGCGAGCTTTAGCAGGAGGAGGAATGTAGACATCCGCGAGTATGAATGAAGCGAACTCGTGAGGCGAGTAGAACGACTTACAGTTGAAAAACAGCGACTCCGAGTCCGGGCGGCAGCGTTTGTTAAGATCCATGTCGTCGGTCCACCATTTTTCGTAGATATAGAAGCATATCCCACCGCCTTTTGTTTTCCCCGATAACTCCGTGACGCCGCCTGTAGTTGGAAGCCCGGGGACGCGTTCACAAAGCCATGTCTCTGTGAAGCACAGGGCAGGGGAACATCTGAAGTCTTTACTGGTCTTTGTGAGAGGATGAAGCTCGTCCATTTTGTTGGGTAGAGAGCATAGATTTGCGAGGTGAATCGACGGGAGGGGCATTTGGAATCCTCTCTTACGGAGCTTGACTTGCAGTCCGGCCCACTTCTCTCTGTGGCGTCGCCTTCGCCTCCATGAGCCGCAGACCGCGGCCGCCCCAACGGTGAGTAACTTGGAGAAAAAATACTGAGCGGATTTGTGAAAGTTGGTGAAAGAAAGTCTGGGGTAGACTCCCTAATGGTTAGCAAGTTTCCCCTTGTTTAAATGAGTCACGTAATGTCTCCAGAGAGGAACGAAAAACACAAACTGTACTAGAGCGCATGTAACCAAGGCGAACACACAGTTATGGGCCATCTTGAATGCCACAAATTACAAAGTGAAAAAAAGACAATTACTCGAAACAATATACAATATATATGTCAAGCTCCTGAAGTTTGCAGATGACACCACTGTCATCGGCCTCATCAAGGACGGTGACGAGTCTGCATATCGACAGGAAGCGGAGCGGCTGGAGCTGTGGTGCGGGCGACACAACCTGGAGCTGAACACGCTCAAGACGGTAGAGATGATCGTGGACTTCAGGAGGCATCCTTCGCCACAGCTGCCCCTCACGTTGTCCAGCTGCCTTGTGTCAACCGTCGAGACCTTCAAGTTCCTGGGAATTACAATCTCTCAGGACCTGAAGTGGGCGAACAACATCAACTCCGTCCTCAAAAAGGCCCAGCAGAGGATGTACTTCCTGCGGCTTCTGAGAAAGCACGGCCTGCCACCGGAGCTGCTGAGACAGTTCTACACAGCGGTCATCGAATCGGTCCTGTGTTCTTCCATCACAGTCTGGTTTGGTGCTGCTACAAAAAAGGACAAACTCCGACTGCAACGGACAATCAAAACTGCTGAAAGGATTGTCGGTACCCCCCTACCCACCATTGAGGACTTGCACGCTGCCAGAACTAAGACAAGGGCGTGCAAAATCCTCTCGGACCGTCTGCACCCCGGTCACCAGCTCTTCCAGCTCCTTCCCTCAGGTAGGCGCTACCGATCAACGCAAACTAGAACTAGTAGACATTCCAACAGCTTCTTCCCTCTTGCGATCAACTTCTTAAACACCTAACCTATAATTCCATTACAACAAGCTGGCAATTTTTTGACTTGAGTTCGTTGTCACATTTCTGTGGGGCCAATTATGTATTATGTATTACTTGTGCACTCACTGTAGTTGTCTCGCCATGCTGCACTATTTGCATATACTGGCCACTCATGCCAGAGTAGCATCTGCTCCATTTGCACACTGATTGAGGAGTATCTGTAACATTTGCACAACCGACATTGTCCCAGATGATCGCACTACTCGTCACTTTAAACCGCATACACTCCTTGAAGTCTCAGCGCCCTTTGCACAATGGTCATTGCACCGGACTATTGCAATATTAGTCGTTCGAACTGCTCTAAGTGCTAGAGGACTCTGCATCTTTTTGCACAATTGTTTTTTGTCAATGTCTTTATGTCCCCAAAGTGTTCTGTAAATTGACTGTTTGTTGTACTAGAGCGGCTCCAACTACCGGAGACAAATTCCTTGTGTGTTTTGGACATACTTGGCAAATAAAGATGATTCTGATTCTGATTCTGATAAGGGGAAAATTATTTAAATAATAGAGGAAAAATACACAATATGACAAATATTACAAAAAATAGAAAAAGATTGGGAAAAATACAAAACTACTACAACAGAAATAGTAAATGTGAACAAAACTACACGGCATTCTATTAAAGTAAGTGTCGGTATCAAGTTTCCAAATAATGGACACACAGAGGGGTTTTCAACACCGTGTAAAAGATAAAACTTTATTTCTCCCTGTTGTGATGATACAAAGTCAACAAGTGCAATCAACTGAGAACGGCACACGACATTCTATCTAGTCGTAAACACTCTGGACAGAACATAGTACACTTATCACCACCACCACACTTGGAAAAGTGCGCTATCTGACCAGTATGACGCTTGTGTGTTCAGGTGGGTATTTGACTGTAAGGCAACGGTTACCATGACAACCCGTAGAGCAAACGTGCGCTCCTGTCTGTCCACCCTTTGTTTTGTTTGGAGGCAGCGTCACGTCAGGGCCACGAAAACAACAAAATGGGAAGGGATGATATACTGTATGTCATATGCCAGGGAGAACATAATTATTTCACCTTATTCCAGAATCTTCTCCAGCACTGGCGACTAATTAAATCCGTGGCAAATACGTTTCCCCAATTGGGCTGCTGTGTGTGAGGACGACGCGGGGAAAAGGGCGACAGCTGCACAGGCAGAGGAGCAAGGGAGCGTGAATTAAAAGCACCGCTGATCCGCTGGCCAATTATATCTCCCGTGTGTTAAAATATGTTTGTGCGGCCCTGAAAGCACACGCCGGGCAGCCAATTATACGTTAGCCTCTCCGATGGGAATGAACCCTCCGCTAACGTCCCAGCAAACGCTGATATTATTGCAGATAACTCCAGGAAGGCTGTGATAGGAACTGAAAGCGGCCGCGTTGAGTTATTTAAGTTTTAAAAACGATGTCCTTAATGTCATCAGTATAACAGCATCTCTGTTGTTGCCATGGTGACACAGCATGACCTACTTAAGTAACTGTGGAGGATTGTCGATGTATCATTATTGTTGTGTACAAGTCGAGACGCAATGTCATTACCCTAAAAGAATAATTGCCCAAGTCATTTTTAACTGTCAACATATCAATAAGAAATATGCTTGCTAAAAAAATTTTTTTCTGTACGTCTGTGTTGATTCTCAAAGTCGTGGTAATGCGCAAAAGTTGAATTGAGGTAACTGGACTCTTTTTGTTTGTTGTGTTTCTTTCGTTTTTCTTGTTTTTCAAAAACATTCAAATATGACTGAGACAACTATGTTACAGTATTAGGCTAACGATGTTCTGTTTAGTCTTTAGCACGTACATTAATTGCGGCTTGGCCTCTTTCGCTTTAGATTCCGCACTAAAATGTTATTTTTATCGGAAAACCAAAACAAATAAAAATATCTGATTATCATCTGAAATACAGCAAAAATAATCTGTTTGCTTTTTTTTTATTGATCAGTTTAGTTAAAATGATCAGTTTACATTTTTTCATTTCTGATCCGAAAAACAGCAATTATTATCAGATTTTACACATTTTTATTCTGTACGAAAAAAAGCAAAAATAATAAAAACTTTTGTTTTAAATTTTTATCGAGAATAAACAAGTAATCTAATTTTTGCAAGGTAATTTTCATCTCAACAAAAGAAAAAGCATATTTTGCAAATTTTTTATTCTTGTCCCAAAAAACTGAATATATATATATATATATATATATATATATTAGGTTTAATTCAAAGAACCTGTAAAACTAATCACACTTTGAGTGTTTTAGTTTTATCCGTTAAATGACAACACAAAATTTAGACATAGATGTTTTTTTGTTCTCGTCAAGGCCTCGTACATTTTCACAGAGATTGTGATGGATGGCTGCATCATCTCAAAGACCAAATAATATCGTACCATGTACTTATACTAATATGATAGCCAATCATCCATTTTTATCTTCATAGTTGAAAAGGAATAATTTAGTGTGAAATTGTACAAACACTTAAATTACGACTGGATTTTGAATATTGTTGATCGATATTTAATTGTTTTTTAATGTTTTATTAATTTTGTATGGTGACCTTGACTGTTTAGAAAGGTGTCTATGAAGAAAATGTATTATTATCATTATATTATCATGGACATACTGCTCTAAAAAAAAAAAAAAAAAAAAACTAATCTTTACATAATATTTCCTTCTAATTTGAATGCATTTAGCAATGTGACCGATTTTTGTTACAACTCTCATTAGTAAAAAAAAAAAAAAAAAAACAGCTGACAAATAAATCAGAAACTAATTGCAGTGGTTTTTGTACAAAATCCTACTAAATTGTAATTTGGAGTACAGGCAGTATGACTACAAATCTAGCAAAGGGGTTTGTGTGTGTGTTGCACTTCACCGAATACCCGGTGCACCGTGACACCATGTCAACCTTCACGTCACTGTACATTATTGCTGACAAATAAGTTTTTATGTTGAAATTTGACTAATGGGGATTATTAAACTCCTTGTTTGATGTGCATTGTATTGCTTAAGGAGCTGTCGTTGATGGAGGTTACCATGGCAACTTGACTCAACTGGGTTGCTTCCGCTGACGCTTTGGAGACCCTCATCCTCACTAATGATTTGTTTGAAATAACTTTTTCTCAAAAATATGGAGAAGGAATGTGATGGAACTAATATTTACTATCATCATTCATTATGAACATGTGAGGGCTTTTTTTTTTTTCTTTTTAAATACAAGTTCCGAGGTTTTATTTGTTTTTTTTTTGATCAACTGCTCTCACGGTAGGTTCCCCACACCCTGCTTTAAAACCAGAAGAAACACAGATAACACGTGAAAAATCCATTATATTTTTTTCAGCTACAGCAGGAAAAGTGGCGCGAGTCCCCGTCAGACACGTTACGATATAAAGCACTCGTTAAAACACTTCGCTGTACGATATATCATCGCCAACATTGCCGCCGCCGCAAACAAAACACATTGTAGTCTACGTGAGATGCTCAGCATCGACCTAACAAATCACGTTCCTAGAGGTTCACCACTTGTTGTTGTTGTGTGACTATCACATAAATAAAATAGAGAACCGTGTCTAACTGCTACGCAACACAAACCGACACAGCAGTCTAATAAACATTTCATATTAAAAAACATCACATCTGACCACTTCATCCCGTTCCGCTTTCTGACAGCCATTAGAGTGTCACTCACTCACTTGCCGCTGAGCACGGCTGTGGCACTGGCAGCACTACTCTACCGGTCCTGGTTGCTCAGCTGGCTTGTTAAATGCCACCGCTGTCAGTCGACGGCTGCCTTGTGCTCATCAGAGGGGGGAAGAGGGGGTCCCTGCCAAAGATGTCCTGGATGGCTTCCTATGTAAGTGTGGATCCAGAGTGTCTATAGGAGGCATCTCCTCTAGGCCACCTCCAGGAAATGGAGTGCTACTCTTCTGCCGACCGTATTGCTCTGTCCAAAGAAGAAAAGTTGAAAAGAAAAATGTTAGGATTCTTTGTTTACCTTACCCCCCTCTACCTCTCCAGCAACTCGTCCAGATTAGGGATTCACAAACTGTGGTGCACACTGAATATGAGCATTTCCTCTATACTCCCTTACTTGCTTCCTCCCATATTCCAAAAACATTAATTATAGGTTTAGTGAAGATTCTAAATGGCCCATTGGTGTGAAGGTGAGTTTGAATGGTCGTTTGTATATTTGTGCCCTGCGATTGACTAGCGAACAGTCCAGGGTCGAGGCTGCTCCATAGACTTGACTGATCTTTTATAAATACTTAAGAGTATCAATTGCTTGTGAAGTTCAACTAGAAACGTGCTCAGTGAATTATATTGACTGAACCAATTTCAGTTGAGAATATAAAAAATTGCCCTAATTGACCATATTTCAAGTCAGCGTTGATTTTTTTTTTCTTTTCCAAAAACAAAGTTCAGAAACTGAATTGGGTCATTTTTCCAACCATACTTGTTTTTGTGGCGCAAACAAATATAATGCTTTGCATGATTTCTTTGCTTAAACTTCATTTTCACTTGAAAACATGCAAGGAGCCCACTAGTTTTTAATTGCAGGGAACTATTCCTGCATTGCGTCAATTTCAGATCAACATTTAACTGTTTTGCATTATAAATAAATCAGTCAGCATAGAGACTACAAATAACTGCCAATCAAAAAGTGCCACAGCCGACTATACTTAACCAAGGCAGGGTATTGGGTAAAGTTTTCAATGAACAATAATTGTGCCTCTGATAAACCTCATAATCTACTATATTGCTACAGCCCAAAGCTAGTAACTGAAAGTTTGTAACAATCGAGTCAGTACCCAGGCTATGTTCCACAATGACGGTCTTGACTGTAACACAATGTTTGGTCAATTCAACATTCTCTCAATAGTACATGTATACGGCCCTGTTACATTAAATGTAAATGAATCAACTCTAAAATATTACTCACATATTTTGTGAGAAGCAGTCTGTTTTGAGATTATAAAAAATTTCCACCATGTACTCCTTTTCAAGTTAATTTATCTTGTATGATAGTCTAGAAGCCATTTTTATTTGAGGGCAATTTGCAGAGTTGCTATTAGTACTTGTAATCTAACACAAACAAAAAGAGTTTAATACAGTCTCAAAAATTTGAAACATGGTGCACATTAATAAAACTTAACCTCCTGTGCCAATTTTCCACAAGTAATTTCTCAAATTGCATTAACAAAGGAACAAGCCTCTGTTGAGACTGCTACAAATTGCCACAGCTGACTATATTTCAAGTCGTCATAGTGGGGTACTGGGTAAAGTCTTCAACTTGCAATAATCACACCTCAGCTAAACCTCATAGGCTACAATATAGCCACTGTGCAAAGCTAACAACCAAAAGTTCGTAACAATCAAGTCACTACCCAGGCTATCTTTTACAATGACGGTCTTGACTTTAACACCGTTTGGTCAATTCAACATTCAATTGTCCATACATACAGCCCTGTTACATTTTGTGGAACTAAATCAACAGTAAAATATTACTCATATATTTTGTGACAAGAGAAGCAGTCTATTGCGATTATAAAAAAAACTACTACTGTATTGCAAGTTGTCAAGGTATTTTGTATGACAGTCTCGAAACCAGTTTTATTTGAGAGCAGTCTGTGGCGTTGTTACTAAAACCCAAAATCCAATGAAGTTGGGACGTTGTGTTCAACATAAATAGAAACAGAATACAATGATTTGCAAACGCTGTTCAACCTATATTTAATTGAATAAACTACAAAGACAATATATTTAATGTTCAAACTGATAAACTGGATTGTTTTTAGCAAATAATCCTTAATTTAGAATTTTATGGCTGCAACACGTTCCAAAACAGCTGGGACAGGGTCATGTTTACCACTGTGTTACATCACCTTTTCTTTTAACAACATTCAATAAACGTTTGGGAACTGAGGACACTAATTGTTGAAGCTTTCTAGGTGGAATTCTTTCCCATTCTTGCTTGAAGTACAGCTTCAGCTGTTCAACAGTCTGGGGTCTCCGTTGTCGTATTTTACGCTTCATAATGTGCCACACATTTTCAATGGGAGACAGGTCTGGACTGCAGGCAGGCCAGTCTAGTACCCGCACTCTTTTACTACGAAGCCACGCTGTTGTAACACGTGCACAATGTGGTTTGGCATTGTCTTGCTGAAAAAGACGTTGCTTGGATGGCAGCATATGTTTCTCCAAAACCTGTATGTACCTTTCAGCATTAATGGTGCCTTCACAGATGTGTAAGTTACCCATGCCATTGGCACTAACACAGGCCCATAACATCACAGATGCCGGCTTTTGAACTTTGCATCCATAACAGTCCGGATGGTTTCTTTTCCTCTTTGGCCCAGAGGACACGACGTCCACAACTTCCTGTGATATAAATAATAGTAATAATAAAATGATGAAATCATTCCTGGCACGTGTGACTTGAGTGGCGCGGCAAGACGTCGTCAAAGCACATCAACACTGGCCATGTGGTGCGAGTTAATTAACGCCATGATGCAGGCTGTGCAGAGGAGTCAAGAAGTTGTTTTAGAAATAAATTCCCTCTAGCTTTGCCACAACCATGCAAATTGTTATTCTTATGGTCTTTTATTAGATGTCACACGTTCATTTCCCATTTTTGCTTTTTTCCCCTCCGGAGTGCTGCATTAGAATATCTTTCATGTCTTTGTTTACTGACATCACAACTAACTGTTTCACTTTTGTCTAATTTCTCTGAAAAAAAACTTAAGTTTGTATTTTTTAATTCAACAAAAAAAATAAGCAAAACTTTTTAAGTGACGTCAAGAACATACCTGCAAATAATTTGACTTTGACTGAAAAGGAGCTCATCAAAATGTTCCTGAACAGGTATTTGTCTGTGCGTCCTCTTTGTTACAGTTCTAAACAATTGTGTTGGTTAATTGCAATCAGTTTATTCTCACCTTTGTTTCAGACAATAAAGCAGTCTCCTTTGAGGCCATCGAAAATTGCCATAGCTGACCATATTTCAAGTTTTGAGGCGAGAATATTTATGAACATGTTCACGAGACACACAATGAACAAATGAAACATTGGCAATACACATTTTCCACTTCTGAACTTTGTCGACTAAGGAGCACATGAAACACAATTTTGTACAACATAATCAGGAATTCAATGAAGCACCACTGGGAAAGTGTTGGACTGCCTTTTTTTGTGCTGCACTGTGATCGGGCGGTTGGAGTTTCAGGTTGTGGCTAAGTGAACTGTCTTGGATGCAATGACATCTGCTGACATTTTTTTTTAGCAGATTCAGGTATGCGATGCTTTAGTTTTACTACATTCATCTAAAGAGCATGCTTGTATTTTGTTGAAATTTCAAGAAGGGGAGAATGGTTATTGCTGCTTATTAGGAATAGATGGTATACAACTTGGCAGTAAACGAATTAGAAGAAGGGAGGTAGCAAAATTACACAGTTTAAGGTTCACAGGAACATGGAACAACCATTTTGTAAATTGTCTTTAGGGGTTGTCCTGGCAACTAAATGTTATGACCATACCGGTAAATAAACTGATATTTACCATTCTTAGGTAAGGAATGGTTATGTTTTTCTTGGCTTCGGCATTACAAAGTGTATTCTGATAATGTAGCAGTTTTCAGTTCATAACATCCATAAGGTTATTCATGGATGCACTGGCAAACATTTGTGTTATTTTTGGGGGAATTTGGCCAACAGATGTTCAGCCCAGTGAAGCCACTTTTCTGAGCCACTAGTCCGCACCCTCTCTGGGGATGACGATAGTATTATGTACGAAAGGCCATTTGAGGCCACACTAAGTGTGAAACACATAAAGTGTCAGCCATCATGGTTAGTTAGCACATTTGGGAAATGTTTATCTGGACTGGTCTTTTATAATCCTAAACCAGAAACTATGATACACAGAGTTCCAGTGCTAATCAAGATGCACAAATTTCCAATAAATAGTTTTGAAACTAACACACTGTGATGCAAATCACCTTCGTATTACGGCCTTGTCATTAGAGTGTTTTGTTAGGGGGCACACACCGTCTTCCTTCAAACAGTAACCTCAAAACTTTCCTTTTTAATAAAGCTCATAATCAGGCATGACTCAGGCTTGTCCTGACTCATCTCTTAGTTATGCTGCCATTGGGTGCGCTCCCTTGATGAACTGAGCTTCCCTTCCTCTTGTAGTACTGTATGTTACTAACTTGCTTCTTTTTGTCTTACGTTCTCTACCTATAGCTGCCACTCTTTGCTTCTGAAGGCGCACCTTCAGATTTATCTGTTTGTTATCGGCAGCGGTGGCCCAGTATTGCTGTTGTTGCTGTCATCGTGGGACTACCGTAATTTCTCGTGTATAAAGCGCATTCTTTTCCCCAAAAAATGGTCAAAAGTCAATATTGCACATTATACATAGGTATAGGGGAAAATGGAAAAAGACTTCCACATTTTATAAATGTATGCTGCCATCTAGAGGCTATGAAAAAGCTGCACACTTTCATTCCAGTATGCCAGCGCCACCTAGGGGTTATGAAAAAGGTGTAGCCTGCATTTTCATTCCAATATGACAAGGGTACATATGACTGCATATATGTACAATTGTGCTCATAAGTTTACATACCCAGGCAGAATTTGTGAAATTTCAAATTACATTTGAAAAAAGAGCCAAAATATATTCTTACCAAGAAAGTTTATTCCCAGTTTCCTCGTGATTTTATGGCATTGTGAGCAACCATATGTAGGACAATGTGCAGGCCCTACTAGCTTAGTGTCACAATGGGCACACAGCTCTTAGGGGCATGTCAAATTTACCTATTTTTCATATCTATGACAACAGACCAACAAGCGGGAAAAGGTTCCATGCTACTTCCTAGTAGACCGCTAAGCAACCACTTCCAAATATGGGCAAGCTTGCAATGGACATATCTTAGCGAACAATCCTGTTCGAGGATGGCAGACATAAAAACAAAGGAACAGACTTTGTAGTAAAAATGATATGAGTGGCATTTGCCAAAGTTGAAAGGCATTAGCAAAGGTCACTTTCATTGCAGTATATTTTCATTGAATTGAATTTTTTTTGTGTGAACTAAGTTTTTTTTCTTTGAACGCAATCATTTTGTATGCAACTGAAGCATGGTTCATTTAGTGCAATAAGAAAATATATACAGTATCTGTTTTGTATTTGAAAGGCGCCTGTGTGTCATATTTTATTTCCAAAATGCGAAGGATTCCATAAATGCGCGTATGAAACATGTACCTCCCCCAAGGTTTAGAATCACTGATCTAGACTGAGAGACAAGCTGGTGTTGGAAGTATGGGTTCCAATGGATTCTTAGCTAAATGTGTCCTGTTTACACTGCTTACATTAATGGTAGAAAAGTCATCAATGGCATGCATTAGAATATCTTAGCTTAGTGTGCGCTCCTTAACTTGGCCCATTTTGCCAAAGAGCGTTTCTCTCAACCATCTCCTACTTTTTATAGCCTTAAAGCTTCCTCGGCAGGTCGTCCTCACCAGTCAAAAGGATTGATGAAAGTGATTGCTCCGACGAGCTGAGCTGATGTCTAATGAGGAGGCACCGTGGACATGTTCACTCTTAGCTAAGCGCCTCTCCACCAGGCAGAGGGACCCCAGGATACCTTCCGAAGTAGCACCTGTGCCGCCATTTATGGCTGTAGAAGTCATTTGTCAAAAGCGGCCACGTGAAATAATCATGGCCCGAGTGGGACAGCAGAAACAGACAGACGTGCGGGAAAGTGACTGAGAAATTGAGTGAACAGGCCACAGTTGCGGCTTTGCTCAGTATGATTGCATTGCGTCCAACGGGAAGGCTCCCGAAAAGATACAAGTGCACTCCCTTGGCTCCTAGCTCACGTTGTAAATCATCTTGTAGGTGCTAATAAAGCTCACGAGGCCTCGAACAGGTAAAAAAAAAAAGAAGAAAAAAGTGCACTTTGTCGTTAGATAGGGCCACGTTACTCTGTTCTATTAATCAATAACGACATCTTCCGAATAGGCTGGCCAAGTGAATGTATCTTTTGGGAAGCTATTTTTAGGTGAAAGATAAATACAGAGCGGACGGGGAAAATGTAATATTTTGATAAAATGTGAGGCGGCATGGCGGATGACTGGTTAGTACATCTGCTGCACAGTTCTGAGGACCGGGGTTCAAATCCCGGCCCCGACTGTGTGGAGTTTGTATGCCTGCGTCGGTTTTCTCCGGGTAATCCGGTTTCCTGGCACATCCCAAAAACATGCATGGTCGGTTAATTGAAGACTTTAAATTGCGCCTTGGTGTGAATGTGAGTGCGGATGGTTGTTTGTTGTTTGTTTCTACGTGCTCTGGGATTGGCTGGCGATCAGTTGAGGGTGTACCCCGCCTCTCACCCAAAGAGAGCTGGGATAGGCTCCAGCATGCCCGCGACCCTAGTGAGGATCAAGCGGTACAGATAATGGAGGGATGGATCAAATGTGAGCGAAATAGCCGAAAAGGGGAATGATTTGATGACATTAGTGCAATCTCTTATCAGCGACTCAGACTGATTCATAAAGAAACAAGGCAAGAATTAAACTCACTCCATTCATTAACTGTTTATCATACCGTTTGTATTGTGTATTATTAGGCAGGAGGATACTTTCCATGGGAGGTGATGTGAATTTATGGGAAAATGGAAGAGTTGACAAGACTTAACGAGAATAAACTGGATTTTGAGTAAGTCTAGTAAATAAAATTTTTTTGTTAGTCCAGTAAGTCTATCCTGCTATTCAGGTGTCTTCAAAGGGTGAGTGAGCAGCTTATGCCTTATTTTACTTTGATTATAAAGTGGATAACGTATCGTCATACTTCGATTTAAAATGTTACTTCAAACATTACCAGTGTATAAAACCTTTACAGATTATTTTTATTTCCATTATTTCCAAAGTTAATTTAAAAACCAAATCCAAACAAATCAGAGGTCGACCACCTTTTTTCCAAATGTCTTTAGAGGGTGAACAATTTGACTTTATTTTAGTTGTACTAGACAGTGGTTAACGATGTTAAAACGTTCCATCCACATAATGAACCGTCATTGTTATCAAAACTAGCTGAATGTTCCACGAATCTTCCTGAAGTCACAAGCTGTTACAAAGGAGATCTGTGATGCACTACTGGTTGAATGTTTTGGGATCGCGGCACTCACTGTTGCTGACCAGCGTGACGTTACAAAGTGTTGTGCATCACACAGTGACTCACCATGCGCTGGATGTGTTGTAGGGCAACAACGTGGGGCTGTGGCTTTCCCCTCGGAGGCTGTGTCTGGGCTGGTAGAGGGCGGGCACCGTGGGCTGAGCCTGGGCTTGGCTCTCCTCCGCCATGGACCGCTGCCACTGACTGCGGGCCTTCTTCAGCCAGCGCCCCCCCAGGCCCCATTTCTCCAGGTACACCCGGCACAGCTCGTAATTGATGGCCGAGTAGTAGAGGAAGTCCAGAGCCAGGAGCACCATAACGAAGAAGCCGTAGATCCAAACTCCCACCAGTGCCGTGTAGTTACTGCACATAATTGGTCACATACACAATGCATGTTGAAAGGGGCATATGATTTTTGTAGCTTGTATAACAATTAGTTGGATGTCTGGAGTGCCTGCTCACCCATCAAGTGAGAAATTAAACAACCCAGTAAATCTTTTGTGATCTAACTTTTTCTGAAAATGTGCCTGTGAGCAAGTTGTTCGGCACTTCTGACCAGCAGAGTTTTTCTACCCGTGACATGAGAAGCTAGGCTGCACTGTTAGACATTTCTGTTAATTCTACCGTTATTTATCACATATCATACAGTAAAATGTGAATAATAGGAATTTTACTCTGAAATCAGCAGTTTACTGTGTTATTGTACAGCAAAATATTGTATTCGAAAATTTTCTTTGATAACACCATAAAAATCAGTGGGGGTGCCAAATGCTAGGCTAAGTTTGAAAGCAGCAGAATTGTGAAGCCGCCTGGTTCCCAGCATGTATTGCACCATGAAATGTTGTACTGAGTTGACAGACCTTCCCAATTGCCGATGGGCAACGATTTGTTGACAAGGGTGTCTATGGAGGGCAGAGGGGGGTGGACGGAGTGTCCCACTAATCAACAATCAGTTAAATGGCCTGCCACGGCCCAGTGGTTGGAGACCAGTGGATTACAATACATTATAAGTCAGCATGTATTGTAATGCTCGCGATGGCAGGCTGTGGTGGTTTGTCAATTCTGCTTTGTTGCAGCCACATTGAAATGGATCTTCTTTTTTAAGTCTGAAATGATCCCTTTGGACTTTGGACATTCTCCATCTTTTACGTACTCTTTCCTCCTGGCTCATTGCCATCTCACCACTTTATTTCTACATGGAGAGGTGCTTGCGTCCACAGTAACATTAGTCTGTGTGGAAAGCTTCAAGGCAAACATTTTGTTTTGACTTGTTTTTGTCAATGAATTATTCAAGTTTTTCAATTAATCAAAAATACAATTAGCTAGAAAGACTTTATAATACCCTTATTGGCAAGGAAGGCTGACTACACTGAAAGCTTTTATGGACACCTTCATTCCTATTATTTCCATTACTGTATAGTGGTTAGGATCCAAGGGAGGCGGTTCATGCAGGGTTGTGTTTAAGTCAAGGTGAGGGCGAGCAAACAAAAACGCACAAACGCATTGACTGAACAGATCGATCTTGACCTTGCGACAAAAGCAAATGTTATTCAACATATTCAACACAACATAGAAAGCAAAATGTCACGAACAACATTTGGATGCTTTCACCCACAAGACCATCCATGTCTTGAACAAGTGAATAAACATGAGGATAAGTTCAGAACTTTGTCCACTTTTGTTAAAGTTCACGCTCGCTCTCCTCAAGAAGCAGCAGGAGAGAAGAAGAAATGTCATCGGATGTGATGCTGCAGGGCGCTGTGGCCTGCTGGGGGGGGCATTAGTGGTGGCGCAAGCTGTGTTTTTGTCACCTAGTCCTCCCACTGGGAGTGTCTGCAGGCACACACGTTGCTTTTTCCTCAGCTAGAATCTGTTTACAGGAGTACACTGGGTACATTGACTCATATCAAATGCAGGTGATGTATATTATTGGCTCATTGAATGGCTTTCAATTGGTGGTCAGATGTGACTTGATCATGTAAAAATCAACACTTGACACTGCGGCTTAAACGGTGTACACACGTACTAATATCTGAGTGGAATTGGAAAATTCCCCCCTTTCTGTTAAAATAATAACAATACATTACAAAAATACTTTATATCAACTTTATATTTTTGTGTTCAAATCGAAAATAAAAAATAATTTGAAAAAATATGAAGTAGATTTCTGCTCAGCCAGGAAAACATAAAGGTGCAATCTGGAGGCCGCTGTATCATTTTAGGGAAAATCATGTGTTTCTGAAGGAGTGTGTACATCCGCCAAGGCCATTGTGAAATAAATTGCTTTTACTCTTGCCGTGTTAAACAGATCTTTCTCAGTATGTTATGCTTCATGTTCCAGCCCTTGTCATAGTTTGAATCCAGGCTTCTCATTTTGGGGGGGGGAATCCTGCTGGCTCAGAGACAAGACAGGAAACAACATAGCCTCAGAGGACTACTCATACACAGCGTGGGTACTGAATATGAAATGATTTTGATGAAATAAGCAAAGCACCTCATGTCAGTAAAGTCAATGTAGTGTCGAATCTTGTGTATTTTGGCTCAATTCTAATTCGGGTTCAATGGCGTTTATATCAGTGACGCTTTGCTTTCATCAATACATTTCTTTTCATTGTCAAAAATTGTGAATGATACCAAAATAAAACCTTGTTTCCACAAAGAATTATGTGATTTGTACCGTCAAAGACCCTAACAATACAGCCCCATTTAACATCATTAAAAATTGCCAACAATACCAAATGAAGCCCTGTGTCTGCAAAATGTCCAGCAAAGTCATTTAAAAAGATTTTACCTCACTGTTGTAATTTTCTCCCCCTCAAAATACAAAAATATGCCTGTTTCCTCCGAGAATTAAACTTGTTTGCATCACTCCAAAAAATGCAATTTCAAGCAGGAATGACATATTTTTCAGATACCATCAAAGACACCAAAATAATGCCGTTTTTACCAAATAGTACACAGACATTGTCAAAAACTGTAAGGATATTGAAATTAAGCTTTGTTTCCAGCTAGAACTACCAGTATGTACCTAGGTATGTTTTGCATCACTCTCGGCAAAAAGTCAGTTTTCAAGTTTCCAAAATAATGCCTTAATTCCAACATGATCCTTATAACCAGCACCAAAATTTTTATGGGTACAAAAATGACACTCCATGTCCATCAGAAGTACATGTCCAAATTGCGAAGAACGCAGAATTAAAACACCATTTCCACCAGACTATGCACTTTTGCATTAACATAAGAATTGCAAACAATAACAAAATAAAGCCTTATTTGACATGACAACTGGCCAAATTGTCAAGGGTAAGGAAAAAAAAAACAAAAAAACATTTTTGGCATAACAGCCATATAGCATTACTATAGACACAAAAACAAACCAAAATTCAATCAGGGGTATATTCTCCCGTGGGCTTAAGTCAGAAAAGGTTCGCATTTCTGCACTTCTCTGGCTGTGCAGAATCTCCCGTGCACTTAAGTATGTCATACACGCACCCTCGGGCCAGCTACGCACTCTGGGTGGAGCAACCCTGCAATGTGGGCGCTCTCTGGCAAAACTAGACATGCGCATTGACTTAAGCACTTTTCTTTCGCCGCACTCTGGAGGCTGTAGTAAGTAGAGCGCCCCATAGAGGTGAAACATCGCATGGCAGTTGAAGTTTAAATGTAGCTACCATTTACGCCATACCACGTGAAAGAGACTCCCAAAAAAAGCTATTTTACGCATTCAAACTGCCACTGTCACGAACGTTTTTTCTTTTATTTTGTATTAACCACCAACATTCACTTAAATGTTATTTATTCGATAAGTAAATTTGGATGACAACAGGATGGCAACACATATGGGCCTACATGTGGGGACGGCAGTACAAGTTCGCCAAAGTATTGTCAATCATCAATTCTAGGTATATTCACAATTTCAGTTCAAGGCAGGACACAGTCACCTCAGAATGCAGATGCTTTATTGAATATAGAGTACAGTAATTATTTGCGATGTCCTCCCCTTGTTGTAGAGTTCATGGCTATTTATGAAGGTAATTCTAAAATGGATTATTATTACTCACTTGTGTGAATAGCCATCAGCGGTGGTAGTGAGGTTGATCTGCATGACCAGCTGGAACTCTGTGTCGTTGCAGCAGTACTTGAAGGCCGTGTTGTTGTGGTGGCAGCAGAACATGTAGGTCTTGTTGTCCGACAGCCGGGGGCAGTGGAAGCCGAAGTGATAGCGCCCCTTTTGGTCGGAGTAGGGCTCGCACACCCGGTAGTGAGCCGAAAGCGCTGCGGCAGCGGTGAAAAGAAAAGAAACAAATCAAACGGCATGTCATGTATGTCATATATTGTTATGCAGAACAATGGGTACATTTTGCGTTTGGTGAGGCATCCTCCTGCCACATACACACAAGAAGTGCGTGCTGCTCCACGAGTGATAATATTTAATGGTCTTTATGCTTCCTTTTTCCACAATTTGGACGACTACCGCAAGTAGACGCCACTCGAGTGATAACGCCAGGGCTCCTGTCCCTGATTGTCATGGCAACAAAATCCGGACTTGCCATTGGCCCAGTTGTGTATGGGGCGAGGCTGTTTTAAATTGTGAGAAAAATGCATAATATGTCTCTTAAGTGCAGTTCAATTGAAGTCTGTGTTTGTTTTTTTATCATCAGAGCTCAAAAAGCAGCCCAAGAATGAGATGAAGGTCCACTCTTACTGCAGACGATAGACGTCTTTCAGTGGATCAGCATTTGAAAAGAGGCGATCTCTTTCAGGTTATAATCCGCTTGGTGCGGTACAACCACCTTCAGCCTCAACGAGAACAATGTCGCCATGAAAGAGAAGCGAACAGAGCGGCGCGAGGGTGGACTGGAAGTAAAAGGGAGGCGCCTATAAAGCGTTTCGTGCGACCTTTACGCTCACTACACATGTTGGGAACAATGTAACAGAACTCATTTGCAGTTTTGCGTCCCATAAATCCTGCTGCATAGAAAGAGCGCTGAGCTGGCAAAAGTGGACGATAAAGAGTATTAATGATGAGGGTTGTTAAAGGAAGTGTCAAATTGGCTCCTTCAAGGGACACCAGCTGTTTTGTCATCTACCTGCTTAATTTCTTTGAACATGCCGTAAAATGTGTGTACGTTTACACAGCCTGTCAAACAACTTTCAAATGCAGGTGATGTATATTATATATATAAACATATATATATATATAAATATAATTGTATATATAAACAACCTCTTTTCACATGAACTTGGGGGGGAAATCAATTGAAGACCTTGAAAAGTGAATTTGGAGATTTGTTTCTAAATACTTTACACATGTTTGAGGATAATCGCTGAAAACAAAGACTGAAAACTATGTAGTAATTAATTGTGGAGATATACAGCAACGATTAGCTGTTTTTCACCATTTCGGTTGTCCTGATCTTTGTGTGTTGTGGCTAAAAGGGCGCCCAGTGATGCACTTGGGTGTCTGGCATTAGTCTCCCACCCTCCCCAACTATATAAGAAGTTCAAGGCCTTCGTTTGCATAAGTGGTTATCCAGCACAATTGCCAGTTAGTTATTATTACTAGGCCCATTTCTACCACTACAGTCGGTGGGATATATTCCAGCCACTTTAAGCAGATATATCTTTGCAGTTCAAATATGTAATTTACTATATTGACGGGAATTTTCAAATGGAGTCCGTGTGTGAAGCCTAATGTTATTGCTTTTTCTGTATCAACCGTATTTGCTTCCAGTGTGTTACACTTCATGATTGAACTCTTTAATAGCATATTTACTCAGTTAGCCCTTGGTGAATTTAAAAGTATTGTGTAATTTTTTAAATTAACTATCATTTATTCTTATTTAAAGTTTCATTTTGCACTGAAAACTGTTTACATTTTGTTTGTTGAAAAGTAGTCCAATGAAATACAAATGTTTTCCCAACATGAGGAATAATCGTGATTACGCTATTGAATCAAAGGGTTAACCCTAACCCTATCAATTTGGCCATAATCGCGAAGTCCTGGATTGGCTCCATTTTACCCAAATGAGGATAAACTGTTTAGAAAATGGCTGGATGGACAAACCTGGAAAATATGAGCTTTTAAGGAAGGGAAAACATCAAAAGTCAAAACTGCAATTTATTAGGTCTGAGCAACAAAAAGAGTGTAGACCTGCTGTGGACAGCAACAGGAAGATGACCGTCAGGACATTCAAGGACTGCCGACTGGTGATAGTCATCTTCTCGCGGTCATGTGGGAAATGAGGGAGGCTGTAAGAGGCTGAGTGGGACGGGGTTAGGGAAGCTTGTTCAGCTTGTGCTGGATGTGGTCATCTTGTGCTTGCTGAGAACTCCTCTCGCATGGTTGATGACGATGATGATGATGCTACTGCTGGAGGTCAGGGCCCCTGATGGGAGGAAGACATGTAGACAAAAATTAGATCAGGATATTGGATTTGGACTTCCTCCAGAAAGGACTGCATGCTGTGTGGCAGTGAGTGCCCCCGATTTGTTCTAAAATCTACTCAAGTGTGTCTGTTTGTGCGTGTGCGTGTGTGCAGTACAACAGGATGACTGTATGACAGTTTAAGTTACTTAAATGGGACATACTAAGGAACATTGACTTTTTAATTGTATACAAATAGTTGGGTCTCTGGACTGCCTGCCCACCTATCAAGTGTGAAATTAAACAACAATCCCCCAGTCAATCTTTTGTCATTGTCGATACCTGAAAACGGTATGAAACAGTTGGGCTAATTTAAAAAAGGAGCCACTTTCATCCAGAACCACTTTCAAGCAACAGACACCGGACCACACTGTGGACAGACACCCTTTTATCACTGGGGATGTGGCTGTCCTCAGAATTAGTCACATTCAAACTCATGTAAAATGGGAGTCAGAGCACACAGCTGCCACCATTTAAAATGCATTTCACAACGTCCAAATAAAGTTGAGATGTTCTGGTGGGCTTCCCGATTGTTTTTTTTTTTTTTGCTCTCTAGCATTTATAAACGATTTTAAAAAATGCAGTGTATGTCTTCCAAAATATTGCCTTTGTCATTAATAATGGTTTAATGAGGCAATGATTCTAATACATTGACTTATAGCCCATTTCAAATCCAAACCTTGATTCCCATTATGCTTTGGGATATTCGAAGCAACATGTCAAGAATCAATATGGATATTTATTGCTTATATGCTGTACTATAAGAGATGTACTCAAACCTTGGGAGAAACACTTAGTATTGTACAGTTAAAGCCTGGTTTTAAGTATGACATATTTACTCTATTCATGGAATATTTGAATCGTAATGTAATGTACAGTAACTGTGATATGGTACACATAGTAAATGAAACATGTCCCATGAACTTTGAATCCTCATTTCATCGATGGTAATATGGAGTCTTTAATCCGTTTTGTACTCTATATAAATATTCTCTATATTTGAGAGTGAACATCAATGCAAACACAAAGTATGAATTGTTGTCCTTTTCAGAATATTTAATGACTGTTTCTCCCAACGGGCTACTTCAGCACATGTACAGTAACTGATGAGGAGCGTCACGAGGAGATACTGTAAGTGCTTCCTCCACCCATGTGCACTGTAGTTATTGTAAACTTGTGCCGTGAATTATTGACAAGAGAGCCCATAAGAAAGAGGGAACACTTTTATTTTTTTCCTTAAACTTCAGTGTTGCATCAGCACTCGCTGTCGTTTCATCACTGCGTGTTTGCGCATCCTGAGAAAAGCTCCATACGGAGGCAGACTGGTAAACACGCCGTGGAGGTTTGTTTTGGAGCGCGCCATCGTCCGGAGGAGGGGTCACAGTTAAGAATGATGAGAGCAAAGACAGGAAGTCAAAAAGCTTCTCGGAGGGAATATATTTAGGAAGTCACAAGGGCCATATTTTTTTCATTTTATTTTCTTACAGTCTTGCCTGGTTGCACAAGTAGGACGTAACGTTAACGTTTCCATATGTAAAAATATCGAGACTTAGGTATTGGCAGCATGGTGGCCTGCCTCAATGTTCTGTGATCGAATCTTGGGCCACACCTTCCTGTCTCAAGTTTGCATATTCTCTCACCAGGCTTTTATGGGTTTTCTCTGGTGCTCCCTCATTGCAAAAAAAAACCAAATGCATTTTAGGTTAATTGATTACTCTAAATCCATAGTTCATAGCGATGAGTGTGCATTGTCTTGTCTTTCTATTTTCAATATGTGCTATGTCCACCGTACTTGAGCCAAACATCCATCCATCCATCCATTGTCAACACCGCTAGGGCCGCGGGGCGCTGGAGCCCATCCCAGCTGACTTCGGGCGAAAGGCGGACTACACCCTGAACTGGTTGCCAGTCAGTCGCAGGGCACATATAGACACGGACAACCATTCGCACTCACATTCACACCGTCACTGAGTGGGAACTGATCCCACGCTGTCCGCACCAAAGTCAGGCGAGTGCACCACTACACCATCAGTGACTTGAGCCAAACAATGATTTTCAAAAGTAAAAAAAAAAGGGAAAAAAAGACTCATAGCAGCAGCAAAATATCAAATTTGGAGTATGACTGCACTTGAAAGGCTCATGAAAAATTCACCTTTTTAATTGAGCATGTTGAAGGAAATTAAAGTTCGACCTATTCCAGCTCCCACGTATTGCCTTATCAAAAGAGCAGGAGCTGATAGTTTCGACAAACACACGCACACACGCACACACGCGCACACACGCACACATGGCCTTGTGCACATCAGCCTGTCTCTCTTAGATGTAAAAAGCACGCTAGATTAGACAAGCTGTTCCGTCCTCTAAAAGCCAGGCAACTCATATCCCGGGAGACTTGTTACAGTGGCATTTTTTATTTTTTATTTTTTTTTATCTGTCCATGTACTCTCACATGACAAGGAGAGGGATGGCTACCTTTTAGTGCTGTTTAAGTCACATGATGGCCATTGTTTGTTCAAAAGCACAGGGGTCTCATGTATCTAGGGTAGGTTATAATTTCAACAGCAGTTACAATAAATTAAACAAAGAAATATAGCTCTTTCAGGAAGCTACAAAATGCCAGTTTTCTACCATTACAGCATTTGTGGACACATTTATACTAAATTTAGCATCTGAAATGTACAGTTTTCCTACAAAAACACTTTCTCGCCATATTTTTAGAGCAGTTAGATCATATTATGGTCATAACATTCATTTATTGAAAAAAGAAACTAAAAATGTCAGTTTTCTACTATATACAGCACATTGCATTTTGTAAGAAATCCTACCAACTTTGGCAACTGAAATGCATGGATTTTTTTTGTACAAAAACACAATACCTACACATATTTATAAAGACATTTAGTCACATTATATTCATAACATCTCTTTAAAAAAGAAACTTCTTCAAGCAATCCCCAAAGTTAGTTTAGTTTTACTTTTTGCACAAGATCATACAAAATTCTCATGCATGCAGTATTATAGCAGTGAACCGCCATTGTAACTTAAACAACAAAAAGAAGAAATAAATTCCTCTAACAAAAATGAAAAAAGCGTACAGGATCGTTTTTGTGTTTGGTTGTTCGTTAGCGGCTACTTCCTGGTTTATGGATAATGATGTAGGATATTAGGAATAGAAACAATTCTACCCTATTATTCTGCTTGGGGGGTTATGTTTCCAAAAGAGCTTCAACGAATATTCAAATAACTCGAAATAATTTGATTACAAAAAAAAGTCGAAGCAAAATGTTGGCCACAGAGCTTTGCAGATGATTTTTCTACATTGGCTATGACTACTGCAGTCGCACACACTACTCTATGTAGAAATAAGTTGGTGCGATGCAGACAAGAGGAGAGTCTGTAAAAGACAGTAAAATGTCCAAAGTTTGGGATCACTTCATACTTAAAAAAATAATATTAACCGCAATGTGTACTACAAGAGCATGTTTACAATTGCCACCACAGAAAGTCATGTATCAATGTTAGCTAATTCATTATAGCCTTCCATCGCTGGTTACAACGTATTAAAATGCAAAACATTTCCATGGTATGTTAAACGGCAAAAATAGAGAACTAAATTAGTCTACCTGAATTTTAGTTGCCAATTTGCACCAAAATGTAATGCATTCTTCTTCTGCGCCTTTGATAAATAATAAAGTTAAAGCGCAGAGTGACAAAACTAAAAGGCTGGCTCCTATAAATGAATAATAATATATAGAAAGCAAAGTCGTCTCGCATCAGACGCCCACCTCAATATTTCAACACATACAACTTGCACAAGGATGTACAACACAAGGCTTTTTGTCTCCCCAAAATCTTTCCTTAATCAAAACTCTGGCAGATTGGGGTCCCCCCGCCGCGTTGCGATGAATTGTGCGCTCTTAAGAGCCTCAGCGGCACCCGCGGTAATTGGTCACTTAATATTTCTCTGCGGCAGCACAAGTGAGCAATACAGACAAATAAATGGGCCGCGCGCTTTTGTTTTGTACACCGGGAGCTCATTAATATCCCGCTCGTATGTTTAGACTGAGCCGTTTTGCAGTCATGCCCTCTATGCATAGTTTACTAGCATCACAGGCCCAAACTGCACATAGCACAACATCTGTGTTTGATGTCTGTTCACCGTGCTATTCTGAGAACACGTGCTGGGTACACTCCTCGTGTACGTACGGTGCTTTGTTCAGCCATCATTGCATACAGCCCTCTGCACTCACTTCTCTGCAAACAAGCCTCAGATGGGGAAGAGGTGAACCTTGGACGTTTCGTACCATGTAGAGCACATGGAGCAGAGAGACAATAATGTGACTCGATGATAATCGTTTTCATCACAGACCACACTGGAGCTTTGGCTGCCCTAAAACAGGGATGTCCAAACGTTTTCCACTGAGGGCCACATACAGGAAAATGGAAGGAAGAGGAGGGCCACTTCATCTTGTGCTTGTGAAAAATGCAAAAACTAAACCAATACACTGGAGGTCAAACTAAACCAATACACTGGAGGTCAATATACAGTAGGCTTACAATGGTGCCTTGAGACACGAGTGACCCGACTTTTCGAGGTTAGAGCCGTCATTCGGCTGATTTTTTTTAACTTGCCAGCGCAAACTTGTATGGTGCTGCTTATTTGCCAGCAGCAATCTGGCAAATAATAAACAATTTGTCCCCCAAAAATGGTTTGAGCTGCTTAATGCCACTCCCAGTTAAAGTTTATCATTCATCCATCCATCCATTTTCTGAGCCGCTTCTCCTCACTAGGGTCGCAGGCGTGCTGGAGCCTATCCCAGCTGTCATCGGGCAGGAGGCGGGGTACGCCCTGAACTGGTTGCCAGCCAATCACAGGGCACATAGAGATTCACACTCACAGTCAGGCCTACGGGCAATTTAGTCTCCAATTAATGCATGTTTTTGGGATGTGGGAGGAAAACCGGAGTGCCCGGGGAAAACCCACGCAGGCACGGGGAGAACATGGAAACTCCACACAGGCCGGAGATTGAACCCGGGTCCTCAGAACTGTGTTCTTGGACAAGACACTGAACAAATTTGCTCCCAGTGGGCCTGGCAGAGCCTTGCATGGCAGGAGCTGCCCATTGGTGTGTGAATGGGTGAATGTTAGGCTTTATAAAGTGCTTTGGGCACAAAACAAATGGAAATATCAGTTATCACTTTATCATCGCGCTAATGGCTACCATTCTTGTTGTGTATGTGTTTGTGTGTAAGGTAGTTCAGAAATGGGAATCTTCTTGTATTGGGCTCGTATCAGAACACTAATCAGCATTCTACTGCATGGACTGCACTGTGACTAATTGAGGCTCCCTTTAACTCTCATGAGAAGAAAGTGGGTATCGTTCACTTGGAGTGCATGAACAGCATCATTTAAACATCCGGGCGGAGCTCCATTAGGATATGAGCTCACCAAAGGACGTCGACAGGCATGATCTCATAATACTAACGATCCTTGGAATGCGAGAGGAGGAGTGGAAAGCACTCAGGGTACCGTCAGGAAATCACTTATTCTGTTCAGGGTCGTGCATGAGCTGGAGCCTGTCAAGGAAAGGGCGGATTACACCACGGACTGGTCGGCAGACAATCTCAGGCCACCTATGGAGACAGACGATCATTGGGGAACTAAAACCCACACTCCCAGCACCAAAACCAGGCCATCTGGGACAGTATAATACAGACATACGGATATACTGTACATGGAGATGGTGGTCACAACTCAGTAAGATGCAGTAATATTAGTCGTTCTTTGCCGAGGATAAAGTATATCTGTCTACATGTATTGCTCTACCGTTTGTGTTCACTTAACTTGTTTAAAAGGTGAAAACACCACAACACCGATCAATCAATCAATCAATTAATCAATCAAAATGTATTTATAAAGCGGTTTTCATCCTGTGAGATGCAACTCAAAGTGCTGTTTGTTAGCCCTTCAATGGCCTTTTGCATTGCTTTTCAGCATTATCAGCTACAGCTGCCTGATGTGAAGTGAGTTGAGATCACTGCCGTCATACAGTGCTCTTATCTCAAACTTTTGTTCGCAAGTCAAAGCAAATAATCTTTTGAACGATGGCTCGTACCTTAAACAAACTAGTAAATTCAGTCACTCATATCTCAAGGCCCAACTGTACTGGTCTAAAGCAAGGTTTAGTTCCAATTTTGGCATATAGCTGCAGTCCATTATTGCACTCAGCACTTTTACTGCATTATCAGTGTAACAACTGGACCAACTTCCATTTCCAAGATGGCCGCACCCATGAAACCATCGCAGAAAGTGAGGTTTAGAGATTGATAGAAGAATGTACGTACGAGGTGCTTTAAATACCAGTGTGTCTGCATGTTAGTTAAAATTAATGTTATTTTCCTCTTTAATGAACTGTTGATGATTTGATTTTTGGGATAAACTCAAATCTGAGGTGAACTCCAATATCTGTAAAAACAAGTATCCAGCAGAAGTAGCCAATGCTGTATAAACCACCATGTAAATCCTGCAGATTTTAAAACAGCCATCAAACTTTAAATCACTCTCCTGCAAAATGCCCACTCCAGCTCTCACTGGCTCAAATGTAGTCTTCACAGATATAACCCAATTCCACACATCTGTCAGTCACATGTTATACCATCTGAAAAAATGGGTAGGAGGTGCTATAACACACATGCAAAAACCAAAGGCATGAAAAGGGTGACAAAAACAACAACATTGTAGTGGGGGTTTAGGGGGATCCCCCGGGTCCCTGCAGAGAATGTTTTTGATTTTAACATAAATTAAGCAATCCGGAAGACTCTGAATAGTACAATAAGGCTAAGTAAACACATTTTCTACACACAGGAAAACATTTATTTACTTGTTGATGTACAAATTTAAGATCAATATTAAATTTGCCTCATCTGTTTGCTTTTTTGTTTTGGCCTCCAACTTGAGCCAGGCACATCTCTACCTGCACCTGATGCTTGCTTCAAGCTGTGCCACATGAATAGCATTCTCCTCTTAACACTCTCATTCTGGAAAAGAATTGACTCAAATCATTGTCCGTTTCACTTCATTTTTCACTATTACCAACTTCAAAGCCTAATCCCAAATGCATCCTGCAGGAAAATATGAAGTACAATATTTTTCTGTTTTTATTGGCCATTCCCAAAATGGCCGCAACGTAAGCACGACGATCAGCTGGTCTGGCTTATCTAGTGTTAATACCTATGCCCGGGAAACCCAATAGAAGACGTTGTGTGAAGTCATGTGACTTTCTCGTGTCGCTTGATTGGTGAATTAGACTTAAATGTCACTAGCACTTAAATGGGATTAGCGCAAACAGCACCCAATGCGGACGTCGAAGTCTCGTGTGTAAAATAGTTGATAAATAAGCAATAATTGATAAATAAAAGTTACAAGAGACATTTAGATCATTGTAACGGAGTAAAAGTACCGTTACTTCTTAACACCAGAAGCGACGGAAGTTTTTTTTCTGGTCTTGTCAACCTGTGACTTATCCAAAGCAGGTCACGAGTGCACAGGCGGAACCTCAGGCCAATGCGCTCCCATATTAGTCCACTGCGGAGTAACATTCACAATTACATGTGTGTGTGGATGGTGGATGTTTAGAATGGATCTAGCTGCCAGCGTTCAAGAAGTACGAAACAGCCTATGACGATGGCGACCCCCCCCACCCCCCCAGGAAAAACTCATTGGCTCTATGCGATTCACGTAAATGGCCTATTTTGAGTTAAAAACGGCAAATTTCGCCGAAAGGCGACCGATTTGCATGTAAGCGTGTCAGCAGGAAATGCTGCCAGTCAGTCAAGCGGAGTGCTTATCAAAGTCACACAACAACATTTACAGATTTTGGAACTCGGTGCATACATAAGGTCCATTTTGGAGAAAATGTAAGACTTTTAAGTGCGCCTTATGGTCGTGAAAATGCGGTACTTGCTTTTCTTTCATTATTAGCTACATGTACAAGCAGGGCCCAACACTGAGATTTATATGATCAGACTGCTGAATAAATTTTATACATCAAATATTCTAAATAAAGACCAGAGGTGGCGGATTATTTTGGTCTGGTGGGTTGATGTTGCCTGGGAGACACTTACGTCAGGACAGATACGAGGAGTGAGTGTAACATCAATTAATTAGCAGTGTAGTAAAACGAGTAGTGTAAAAGAGAAAAAAACAAAGGAGAGGAGGGGGATAACAAAGCAGTGTTGCCATAGCGCCAACGAGGCTGTATAAATGGGCTGTTATTGTGCACTGCAGACACCTAACTGCATGGGTGGCCTGTTTCTGTTTCACGCCGCTAATGGTTTGTTAGCTTTACGGATGCAAATAAAACTCGCATCTGCTTGCTGTGTTCCTACCTGCTGAGAGCTGTCACTATGATGGAAGCCAATCGACCTTGCTTTGTTTTTTTTTTGTCTGGCAGCACCGTGAATGGCCAAGGCCGACAGGAGGATCATAGAGGAATTTGCCAAAAATCATCACAGATAAGTTATGTGATAAATTCTGGGGTGGTGGCTTTTTGAAAAACCTGACTTTGGAAAATTCAGAAGTTTCAGAAAAAAATATTATTGCTACCCAATAAAAATTATGTAGCTTCAAATATAGTATAGTTTTTTATAGTTATAAAAATTATATTTATTTATATTTTTATCCGAAAACTATACAAATATTATTGCGCATTTTGGATAACAAAAGAATAAAACTAGAAATTTGAAGATGTTCCTTAAACAGCAAAGATATCCTACAAAGAATTGGGGTTTGAACAGTGTCTAGGAGACATGAGTAGATCAATAAATGTCTAAATAAATAATCCAGTTAAGAGCTGAATGAATAATAAAGAAATCAATGAAAAGCTCAACCAACGAGGTGAGTCATGAACTTCTTTTAAAAGCATCAACAGTCTCTGCGTTCCTGATGCCTTCTGGAAGGCTGTTCTCGAGGTGCGGGCCAGAATGGCTGAATGCAGCGTCCCCGTAGGTTTTTTTTTTTTTTTTTTTTTTTCTAGCTCGAGGAACAATTAAAAGGCCTGTACCAGGGGACTTCAGGACCCGCAAGGGTTGATATGATAAAAGCATATCAATTATATATGATGGGCTAAGACCATTAAGACAATTAAAAACTAGTAAAAGAACCTTAAAATCAGTCCTGAAACACACAGGCAGCCAATGCAATCATCTTAAAACCGGTGTAATGTGCTCTCGCCCTCTGGTCTTCGTCAGCACACGAGCAGCTGAGTTCTGAAGTAGTTGTAGAATGGAGATGTTCTTTTTGGGAAGACCAGAGCAGGGCATTGTAGTCGTCTAAACGACAGAAGATAAAAGCGTGCATCAGCACCTCAGTATTAGCCTGAGTAAAAAACAGGCAGACTCTGGCTATAGTCTCAAGATGGTAAATACTGACATTCTTGATGTGTGGAATAAAATTAAGCTCAGTGTAAAAAATGACGCCCAGGTTCTTAACATAATGTGAGAGTTTAAAATCTTGTCGTTTTCTCGCTCTTGCCTTCAGGACAAATAACTAAAACTGCTATTTTGTCTTGGTTGAGCTGTCGGAATTTTACTGCCATCCATGACTTAATATCTAAAATACAGTTTTGAAGGGGATCAATTGGCCCTATGTCATCAGGAGACATGGCGATGCCCAGCTGTGTGTCATCCGCGTAACTGTGGAAGCTTATGCCATGTCTCCTGATGGTGTCCCCAAACCCTGCCTAGCCTAGTATGCAGGATTCATATACCGTATTTGAGCGCATTTGAGTTCTTCCGTTGTAAATAATACCTTTAAATTGTTATTTAGAAGTGTGTGTCTCAATTAAATGTATAATGACTGGTTGGATTATGCATTTTCTGACGATTCAATCCCATGAAACTGAGTGCAAGTGTAATTACAGCAGCCAGGAATACACAGGAGATGCATTGTTGCTACAGTAGCTCCCCGTCCTCTTTTTCAAGCATAAATATGTACAACTCTTCTGGACTCGGCTTCTCATAATAGTAGGCCAACTTCAATTTTCACTTGTCAAAATGAGCAAACGCAGTTTTGCAGCTGTCATGGATACACATAGCTGCAAGTCCCAACATGTGGCTCCCACCCACTCTGGGTCATGCAGTGATTTACTAGAATATAGGCATGGTTTCTCGGCACGAATGAGAAAGCCTCAATAATTGTGCGACTGAAAAGCATGCAACTATCAAAACGGTCAAGGCTGACATTCCACACTGAAACACGCATTCGACGAGTTGCGGAATGCATTATGTATTACTACACGATTCCAATGCAAATCATCTTCTTTTTACTGAGAAACTCGAATGGCAGATAGTAGAGCGTCGACCTATGCCAAGGCCAAACGATAACGCCACACTTGACATTTCAAGGTCAACCAAAATGTAAAAAAATAAGCCTGAAAACATCAGCCAATTTTTTTGAATTCAAACCGCCATCAATGTGATGTGCTCATACCACGCGAGCTGCCAGCACACCTCGTTAGACCTCATTTCAGCCAGCGTCAAAGGATTAGCTCTGTGTTTTAACTTTGGCTTTTTGCGACACTTCTTAAAAGATGACTGGGGTAACAAAAGAAAAGAAAGAATAGACACCAGTTGTGCTGAAGTACCGTATTTTCACGGCCATAAGGTGCACCATATTAAAAGGCGCAGTCTCAGTTACGTGGTCTATTTCTGTATTTAACACAGACATAAGGCGCACCGTATTATTGGGCGCAGGCATGGTAAAACATATGCGAGCTTAAAACATACGGTAGCATGCATGAACGCTAAAACAATGTTTTTAAATAGGCAGCGGGAGAGAAACTGAGTTCGGTTGTACTTTATTGAAGTATTTAACAATGTACTCACGTGATTTTTTTTTTAAATCAATCCTCATCCACAAATCCATCAAAGTCCTCATCTTCTGTATCCGAAATGAACAGCTGGGCGAGTTCTCCATCAAACACGGCAGGTTCGAGTCAGTCTCGTTGCCGTGTGAAAGCTCGAACAGCAGTGCAAGCAGACACGTTAGCCAAAGCATCCACAATCCATTCACAAATTGTGGCGTAACTCGCCCGGCGCTGCCTCCTAGTATTAGTAAAGCTGTGTTCGCCATCTGTCATCCATGGTTCCCATGCCGCTCACTTCACTTTGAACGCCCTGTTTACACGGATGTCCAGCGGTTCGTCCAGCCTCCTGGAATGATGGCAAGCCCCGAGTTATGCACTCAGTGGAATGGTGACTGTAGAGACGCTTCTCCCGGCTGTTCTTTGCTCATTAATCCATTGCTCGAGTTGGTCTTCCAACTTGGGCCACCTCGCCTTGTTTCCACGTTTTCTTTTTCTTTTTTTCCAGTGGAAACTCAGCTTCGTCTTCGTGACTTGGCGAAGATCGTTTTCCTGTTTCCTCCACTTGCGTACCATGGATTCGTTGATCTTGAATTCTCGCGCGGCTGCTCGATTCCTATGTTCCTCCGCGTAACTGTGTTTCGTAAGCGTATCTCTTCGTAGGTGACATTTCCGGGGGTCCTTAGCCAAACCGATGTCGTTTTGCACAATGCACACCCCGGAAATGCTCCCAAGCGGTGTATAAAAAATAAAAAAATAATAAAAAAACACCCCATCACTATATACCTACTGGGGGCGTGGCTTTTGCGTCCTACTTCACGCACCCTTCCCCTGTCCTCAGCCACGTCCGCTTTTTCTCCGTGTAAGCTGCGTGTCAGCAGGAAATGCTTAAAAAATAATAATAATAAAAAAGTAAAATGAAAAATAAAACAGAGCGCTCATCACACAACAACATTTATAGATGTTGGAACTCTGTCCACACATAAGGCACGTCGCATTACAAGGCGCCCGTCCATTTTGGAGAAAATGTAAGACTTTTAAGTGCGCCTTATGGTCGTGAAAATGCGGTAGTCATCTATGGCGGCTGGTCAATAGAGAGCGCTCGGGCGCCGCCCCACCACTCACAGTGGTCACCATATTACACTGAATAATAATAGGTAATAAGATTTAGGGTTACAAAATTCTGTGACTTTTTGAAATTGGAAAAATAAATACCAATGCAATATTTTTTCCTACTTATTTCAAGTAACAATTAGATTGAAACAAGTGAAAATTGTCTATGAAGAATTTTTTTTTTTTAGGTGATGAGTCTCATTTTAAGTGTAATCGGATTAGTTTGGATACTTTTGAGTAGAAATAAGACAAATATTCTTGGTAAGAGTGGCTAATGGCTTATAGAACAAGTTGTTCCACATGTAATTGATCTCCTGGGGAAATCAAATGGATGGAGTGGAACTTGTAGGTACGACTGTATTTACACTAGCAGCTGCCCTTGGCTTGGACTTGTTTTCCCTTCCTGCAGACTATTGTCATCTATGATGCATGCAGACAGCAGTGTCTCACAGAAACAAGACGCCATTGTTTGCTCGGAATCACTTTAACACCACAGCCGGGACTCGCATCATATATCTCTTGGAAATGTTCCCGATCGTCATCTTCCTGACCCTCGATTTAAAATAGCACGATAGAACAGCCTGGTGGGAATTGGGAAAAAGAAACGAGAAGAAATTCTTATGACATGAGGACAGAGATACAAGGCTGCGGCGAGAACAACACAGCAGCTTGATCATCTTTGTTTTTGTCCCATGTAGCGACCACAGTAAAGTGGTTACACAACACACACATACGCATACATGCGCGCACACACACACACACACACACACTGCTGTGGATAGGCAACAATGCTGAGAATATAAATGCCCTTGTGGTCAAACAATTGTTTCAACTAACTGCAATGAGCACTTTAACGTTTACTAACTGGAAAAAAATCTTAATAGGGAATCTTGTTCTAAAATGTATCCATAAGAACAAAAAGCAAAGTACATCTGACAGGGACATTAGCTTTAGAACAAAGTTGTTTGTGTTCATTCATTCATTCATCTTCCATTCTGCTTATCCTCACGAGGGTCACGGGCGTTGTTTGTGTTAAATTAAAATTTATTCTAGATCAGATGGACATTTTTTGCTTCTGACATAAATATAGCAAATTTTGTCATTTAAAAAAAGACAGTTTTGGCCTTATAAAACCTGTTTGAACTTGGATAAATACAGTATTATAGCTCCTGACTGCCATATCTCAGAAGCTATCATCTACATTTGTTAGGCCTGTAAACTGTATTAATCTTTTCATGTTGACAAATTTGAATTCACTCATCTCTAGAAAATGTATAGGAAACATCCTTGTAAAATCAACTTCGTTAAATTGTTACCATTATGATTATGAACCCTCAAGGGGAAGTTCAATTACCACGCTAACCAGCATAAATGCAGGAAATTTAAAATAAAATAAAAATGGGTGGGCGACTGGTTAGCACATCTGCCTCACAGTTCTGAGGACGGGGGTTCAAATCCCGGGCCTGTGCCTGCGTGGGTTTTCTCCGGGTATTCCGGTTTCCTCCCACATCCCAAAAACACGCAGGGTAGGTTAATTGAAGACTCTAAATTGCCTGTAGGTGTGAATGTGAGTGCGAATGGTTGTTTGTTTATGTGTGCCCTGTGATTGGCTGGCGACCAGTTCAGGGTGTACCCCGCCTCTTGCCCGAAGATAACTGGGATAGGCTCCAGAACGCCCGCGACCCTAGTGAGGTGAGGATAAGTGGAATGGAAGATGAATGAATATATAGGATAAGCGGTGCAGAAAATGGATGGATGGATATATGAATGCGATATCTGGATTCTAACTTAATGGTAAGATTTTCTTAAATTAAACCCCTTATGACATGGCAAAAACCAATTTCTTATTTATTTTTTTTACATTTTTTACCCATCCATCCATTTTCTGAGCCGCTTCTCCTCACTAGGTCCGCTGGCGTGCTGGAGCCTATCCCAGCTATTAGTTGGGTTGAGTTGGTACCAGTTTTTGGGATGAAACCGGAGTGCCTGGAGAATAACCCACAAAGGCACAGGCACAGGGAGAACATGCAATCGCCACACAGGCAGGGCCGGGGATTGAACCCCAGTCCTCAGAACTGTGAGGCAGACTCTCTAACCAGTCAACCACCGTGCCGCTACATTTTTTACCCTATAAACTAAAACCTTTTTATAATTACTTTCATTGATTGAATTACCAAAAAGCAAGAGTAACATCCTTGGAATAACAATAATTAAACATGCATATACATGTATAATTAAAAAAATGGATGAAAAAACTGGTCAGAAACAGGGAGGTCACATGATCCATCCCATAACCTGCTGAACCAACAACCTACGCACGTTTGTGAGGAAGCAATGAAACAAGATACGACTAGGTTTTTGAACACATCATTTCCAAGGCCATGTGACCTCCCTGCAGTGACGCAAGAACCCTCACTTTCCTCTGACCAGATGAACTAACAACACCCATAATGTCGTTCTGGCTGCCCGTTTATATGGCCTGTTAACAGGCAAATACAAGGCAGCGCTTGTAGGTGTGTTCAGTTGTCATTATTATTATGACGATTATTTCGGGAAGTGTTGGTCCACCTGCCATTGCATTCATCATTAACCAGGCTGTCCTGCTTTTGACCCGCCAGTAAGTGAACTCCCCTCGGCTGGCTTCTGGCACACTTGTGAATGATAACTTCCTGAGCTTCTACCACTCTACCGGTACTCTCATAAAAAGTAAGCCCTTCAGCTCATTTCTCAGGCTGTGAATTGTGTTTTATTATGCCAACTAACAATGGCAGCAACCACCAGTTTGACTAATAATATGCTAAAGGGTTTATTATTAGTCATTACTGCGCCGAAGGATTATAGTGGGCGCTGGTATTACATGGTGAATTGGAAATTACCGTCATTTGAGGTCATAATGACTCAGGAATTACTGAGTCTTTTATATATGCCCTTATCTCTGTGCACATACACCACGTTATGTATAGGACCGACAAATCTGTTGAGCAGGGGTGGGCAACCTACAACTCAGTACGTCCCCCAATGCGATCCACAAAACAAATTAAAGCGCTCCAAGTACTTTTGTCTCGTATATGTGGCTCAAATTTGGTAGCAACTGGACATCATTTCTAGGATAACTCAGAAGGACCCCTGGAAACGGCCAAAATAATCCTAAAATGCCAACTCTGAGAGATATAAAATCAAAATGGCAGGTGTTTTTCAGAGATGGACTGCATTACAGTTTTTTATTTCGGGAATCCCTGCACTATATTCATGTGCTGCACATTGCAGGCCACTTCACAGCCATCGTAAGGGGGAATTCCTGTTACATGCTGTACTTACCACAGCATGTAGCAGCACAGTGGGCGAAGACTTTAGAGAGACAAAAAGACAAAAGCGCCATCTGTTACGAACAAGCACTGCTTGTTATTTGACTATCTTTTCTTGTCAGAAGCCGTACCGCCTTGAATTATATCACCCTGTAATGCAGCAAGGGGAAAGAAAATGTGAGGACATTGAACAGAAGGCCAAAATGTTAAGGTTGTACCTTCAATCCACAAAGCTGTTTCAGCCTGACATTCTCCTGGTCTCGGCTGAAAAAAGAAGGTGATTTGCAGCGACTAAAGGCTGAACCAAAGTGACACGTCCGGCTCTTTAATCAGCAGCCAGTGTCTGACGGGGACGCTTAACCCCTCGTACAGCCCCCCCCGGGCAGAGCTACTTTCTTCGGCACCTCTGCCGGGAAGGTCAATTAGATCAATGGCTTTATATAGAGAGAGGATCTTTCAGCCAATTCTTTGCACTGCACTTGTACCAATTTCCTCTGCTATAATTTACAAATTAAACTATAGCTAATACAATGACACCCAATATAAAAGAAATTCTGCCTTTTCAAAGATGTTTATCAATCAGTTTTTATTTGAACAATGTTTATTATTGTGGTTGTAGATTACAGTGGTGTACAGAGAGCTTTTTGATCCTCTCACATTAACAAGTAAGTCGAATTAATTGTTGATTAATCGGGTGTTGAAGCAACTGAGTCACAATTGAGTGTACTACTTGTCTAAAACAAGCAGAGGCACTGTTGATTTACACTCGTGAGGTACCAACATCCTAACAATCGGCCAAATTTGAGCCTTTTTCCTCCTTTTTATTAAAGTCAGGCCCAATTATTGGATGTCTCTTCAAGATCATCCTGAGCGATTATCCTCGTATGGTGTGGCGTGTGTTAAGAGATATTTTTTCGTCTGGGAAAAAAAAAATTGTAAACGTTAAACCTGTTCAATATTTACGCTTGCAAATTCGTGCGCTCGTGCGGTCAACGCAGAGCTGGGCCGAGCCAAGGACTCGGTGAATGTGACGTGAAACGGAACGATAGGCAATTAGGAAGCGACCTGAATCTTGACGGAGACCAACAGATGAGCAACTGGTCATGTTGAGTGTGTCATTCACCACAATTAAATGACAAAGAGAACCACAACTTTGCGACCACCACATAGTTATCAGATACCCTGGCAGTTACCCAAGCTTCTTCTATTTCTTCTTTTACAACTACTCTTTCTTGAATGTATTTTCCATCAGTGTGGATGCCATGTGGCACCATGCTGCCTCTGACAGGTCAGTCTTGGTACCACGACAGACATCTGGTTCGGGGGAGGAGATTCACCATTGTGAGTCTGAGTCTCACAACACAAAAACTGAATAGGATGTTAAAAATGTATATGTGTGTATGCCATTTACTGGCCAAAATACTGGATCTGCTTGGTAATTTTAAGAGTTTGCTAAAGGGTTAGTATTCGCGATTAGCATTAGCGATCTAGCTCTATAAAAAAAAAAAAAAAAAAACACTAACTACCATTCAACTCACTCATACATCATGTTATATATACATTGCACATCTAAGTCTTAAAAATCACTTACAGGCGCTCCTTTGTCGTTTTTGGCTATGCTTTTCCAGTGCATCTGTCTGCAACAAATGTCGCTGTGGTAAACATGGACAGTGGCCAAATGATTCCGGGCAGCGCAAATATGCTTTTATTAATACTTTTTATAGACATTTTTGCGTGAACCAATTTTCGTGTTCGACTCAGCTGAGTTAGCCGATTTGTTTTCACAGCCCTACCTCACACATATACAAACTCGCTACAGTAAAAAAAACTGTGACTCCTGGTGTTCTTATCAGAAAACATCATTTTGAGGCAACGCATATTATCAATTTATTGAATCACAAACTACATGGCGCGATTGTCAAGGAAAAAACAGATTGCCATGGCCACTGTAGCTATATTATAATATTACAAAGAGAGGAAATGGCCGAGAAATAAAGTGGACAGCGTGGATATTTGAGAGGCTGTTAGCAATGATCACCCCATTTATGAACTGCACTCTTTTTTTTTTCATTTTGGTGACAGAGACTCTCCCACGCTTTGTTTTTTTAGCCACGTGAAATTCTACAAAAAATTCCAGTATTATTGTAAAAGAAAATATATATACTGTATATACAGTATAGATACGGCTTGGTGGTGGCCAGCTGGATGTCACTTCGTCCCCGTAGACTTTAGTAATGAAAGCTATTGTGATACAACATGGAATTTTTGTGTGGAGTTACATCTGTGACGTTGCGATGTCGCTCACTTGCAATTCAAATTTTGAACTGCAGCAAAACTACCAGCCAGTGGTCGGCCATTTATGAAAACTGGTTGCAGAACCCCGCATACAGTTCAGTCCCATTCGGCCGCATAGCTCAGTATGTGGCGGGCCTTAAAACACTTGATAGGTTCGGGTATAGTTACTGGTGGTGTAGCGGTACACTCGCCTGACTTTGGTCCGGGCAGCGTGGGTTCAGTTCCCACTCAGTGACGGTATGAATGTGAGTGCGAATGGTTGTCCGTGTCTATATGTGCCCTGCGATTGGCTGGCGACCAGTTCAGGGTGGAGTCCACCTTTCGCCTGAAGTCAGCTGGGATACGCTCCAGCGCCCTGCGACCCTAACCAGGATAAGCGGTGTTGAAAATGGATGGATGGATGAATGGTTCGGGTATATATACGATAATGATACGGCTGATTAAAAGACTGGAGAAAGAAAGAGAGAAAAAATAAACAACACAATGGCTGTGAATTGCTCCTTGAACTAACCAGGGAGCCTCTCTGTTTGCAGCTCCTGAATGTAACGATGATGTATGAGGGGTCCCGGTGGGGGCAGTCGATAGGAGTTTAAACACAGGTTGTGCTCGCTGGTCAGCTAAACGCAGAACAAAGCTACGTCACGTAACATTTACACGACACATCGATGCGGTGTGCACAATGGCCTCGGGAAAACACCTCTCGGTGTCTCAATTAGGTGGAAAAAGGCGCACTTCCCCAACAATGGCTGATAATTTATGTAATGAACAACAAGTGTAGATACGAGCTTGAGAAAAAACAGCTCTATAGCTCTGTAAATATTTGCTCAGCCTCTGATTTCCCCGAGTATTCATTTCACCAGCCGTGAACGCTCCTTCATGCGTGATTTCACTCTTTCCGCTGGGTCAATACGACAAAAGAATCTGAATCAATGTCATTATTTTCTTGTCTGCCAAACACACAACACACACACAAGGCGTTACTATTCAAACATTGCCGACAGGTCGAACAGCTTGTTGATTTTTTAATTATTCTTTGCGCATATCACCCAAAGCCATGCCTCGTCTCCTTTTGAAACCACGCAAACAACGCTCGCAGCTTTCTACATAAACACACACACAGACTATGTAAATAAGCGCTGACTTGTTGACTTGTACAGATATGTTTTTAAAAAATTATTATTATTATTTTCTCAGTTATAAACATTTTAGAAGTCAGGAGGTGTAGTTGTGTGGAGAAAAATACGTTAGTGCGTCAATCTATGCTGTTTGTAAGAGAAATTCACTTCTCTGTACAAAGCAGCCATCAGTCTTGAAATAACCTTAGTACAGCGGTACCTTGACTTCCATCCACCCATCCATCCATTTTCTGAGCCGCTTCTCCTCACTAGGGTCGCGGGCGTGCTGGAGCCTATCCCAGCCGTCATCGGGCAGGAGGCGGGGTACACCCTGAACTGGTTGCCAGCCAATCGCATGGCACATACAAACAAACAACCATTCGCACTCACAGTCACACCTACGGGCAATTTAGAGTTGACAATTAACCTACCATGCATGTTTTTGGGATGTGGGAGGAAAGCGGAGTGCCCGGAGAAAACCCACGCAGGTACGGGGAGAACATGCAAACGCCACACAGGCGGGGCCGGGGATTGAACCCCGGTCCTCAGAACTGTGAGGCAGACGTTCTAACCAGTCGTCCACCGTGCCGCCTGGTACCTTGACTTACGACTTTAATTCATTCCGTGACTCAACTAGTAACAACTTACTCATATATCAAATTACTGTAATATTCTCCATTTAAATGAATGGAAATGGCATTAACCCATTTTATGCTGACATTTTTTTGTTGTGTTTTTCCATCCATCCATCCATCCATGTTCTGAGCCGCTTCTCCTCACTAGGGTCGCGGGCGTGCTGGAGCCTATCCCAGCCGTCATCGGGCAGGAGGCAGGGTACACCCTGAACTGGTTGCCAGCCAATCGCAGGCCACATACAAACAGACAACCATTCGCACTCACAGTCATGCCTACGGGCAATTTAGAGTCTCCAATTAATGCATGTTTTTGGGATGTGGGAAGAAACCGGAGTGCCCGGAGAAAACCCACGCAGGCACGGGGAGAACATGCAAACTCCACACAGGCGGGGCCGGGGATTGAACCCGGGTCCTCAGAACTGTGAGGATGACGCTCAAACCAGTCATCCACCGTGCCGCCTGTTGTATTGTAGTGTTTTGTATAAAAACTATACTTTACACCGATTTTATCGGGCTGATCGGTATTGGCCGATATTTAGCATTTTATGCTGATCGGCTGATCGGCTTTAATGTCATAATTCGCCGATCCGATCAATGACGTCATTGATCAGCTCCGCAAAAGACATTTACTCCGCATCGCCATCGTGCACTGTATATTTGAATCCAAAAGCGTCTCTTGAAGTAGTATTGGATATATCTGATGGCCAATAGCGTTATTAAGAAGAAAAAAAAAAACATGTCGGCGGTGTGGAAGAAGCAACACGTCTGAGACAGACAACACGTAATCCCCAAATCAAACTACAAGACAAATTTGCTCTTTCACGATTGCACTGTCAGACGACTGCAATAAAATATTGTATTCCGATACCACCGCATCCCTTTTTTTACGATCATTGAGCTTTATCTTGTCAACTCAAATGCGACCGGATACACTCGTTACCGTGGCGACGACAACAAGAGTGGAGCACGCCGACTTTGTATTATAAGGAGAAAATGGGGAAAAACGTGTTGGTGGTCACTCGTGCTCAGGAGAGGAGAGGACATTCGTTTAAGGCTTGCTGGAGGTATGTTATGTTCACGTACTTACGGCTCGCAAGCAGGCAACAAAACATTATGTTGCCTAGCAAGCTAGTGATACCACGAACGGTTGGACGTAAACATGCCTCTGTTCTGTCAAATTATTCTCTAAAGTTTTGGTGTGGGTGAAGTAATTAAAAATAAAGTAATTTAATTACAGTAAGTTAGCACCCATTATTTATGTCATGTAATGTTGGTTTGACCTGACTGGTTAGAATACACGATCTGACTAGAGCAGTGATTTCCAATCTTTCTGGAGCCAAGGAGCATATTTTATAATTGAAAAATCTCACAGAACACCAACAAACAAAAATGTCGCAAAAAGTGGATACATTAATTACTGTATGTACTTCCTGCCATCTATAATAGAAGACCATTAATTTGTTCTGTCTGTCATTATGCCTCACTGGCATAAATAGACAAACAAAGATACATTATTTATTGTAAATATAATTTTTGGAGCAATTAAGTACGCAAGTATATACAGTAAATGAACGGGTCATTTAAATAGACACATTCCTCCATCTTGTGATCGGATCGGTGATTGGTTATGGTTTTTTTCAACTCGCTGATCGGTGATCGGCCCCAAAAATCCTGATCGTTTAAAGCCTAGTAAAAACATAATCAAATAAATTGTAAAGGAAAAAAATGGCTTGATAAAGTGTAATTACTGTACTGTATGTTGGGAAAAGCTGAGACAGAATAACTAGTGTTGTACAGGTACAGTATGTGTGCCTTTAAGGGGCATCTTAGTCTGCGTGTGAGCATCTGGGTATGAATTTTGGCCAACTGCAACTGCGAGTGTTCTCCTTTTGTATTGGCGTGTTTCACTATTTGTCCCTTTCAATAAACAGATGGAAGTGCATCGGCCATTGTGGCTCTTTTTTTTCTTCTTCTTTGTTTTTTTTACTTTTTTACTACAACCAGAAGTTTACCGGAAAAGGATACCCGGTTTTTCAATAGTCAGCCTTATAAAATCTGCCAACAAGCAGATCAATTCACATCTATATACTTTTTGTGGACATTACGTTTTTGTTGCTGCATAAGGTTGTTGAAAAATAAATGCGACATTAAAGGAGAGCACTGTTGTTTTCATTGTACTGTATTTAGTTTACTAATAAGTAGCTGGTCCCACATAAAAAGATAAAGTGGACACTGGAACTGGGAGTTGGCTTGTTGTCTCTAGCATAGAAGGGTATTTATGTGAGTATGTGTGTGTGCGTGTATGTGCATATGTGTGTGTGTGTGTGTGTGTGTCAGATTCCCCTGGCTAGATTATAACTAATGGGCGGAATCCGATGTGGAAGAGAAGGAGCATCAAAGGTGTCATCACTCAGCCTCTCGTGCTTTCTAACGCCATCTAACAACCAAGCATTTTTTCATACAGCTCTGGCAAGTGGTCATCAATTTATATTAAAACACAGACACACATGCGCACGCACATGCGCACATGCGCACACACACTCACACACACACACACGCACACGCACGCACACACACACATTCACACAGATGCATAGTTGAACTCTGGCATGAACCCAAAGAAATGTCACGATGATATAGCAGACGAACTAAATCAGTGCAGTTTTCTGCACTGTTGCATGGAAAAGCAGATACTACTGTATAGTGTGAATAGTGGATGACAACAGCTGCTGTTTATTTTTGCCTCGTGGAAGATAATTATTCGGCCGCTGGTATCATTAATCAGCATGAAACCGGCCGCGAGATGGGATGAGGCCACTTTGTTACTGCGAGTTCAGACAATTACACAGCACAATGCTCGCAACCCCACAATCACCATCAGTGCGGTTCAGACTTGCATCCAGACTTGCATGACGTTATTTGATTTATTGGGTTAGTTTGATTTACTGATGTTTAGGGAGATTAAATAAAATAATTCAGAACAAAATTTTCAATCCTCTGACGTGTATTGCAATCATACAATTATAATATATACAGTACCTGCAGTAGACTGGTAGAAAAAGGGAATGACCTGAGGTTCCCCAAACTAGTAAAAGTTAGTGCTCGAAGACGTCTGCTTTGCGTCAACTTTAGTACAGTGGAAGATGATTTAAAAAAAAAAAAAAATTACATTTTCAAATTATTTTCCATACAATACAGACCGTGGAAAAAAAGTATGGAGTGGGTTTCCCTATACTGGTAAAAGCACTTCGAAACATCTGCTTGCAGTAACTTTGGTGCAATAGAGGATGATTTTAAACAACAAATAAATAAATAAATAAAAACAGTTAATAGCTACAATACAGACTGGCAGACAAGTGTATGGAGTAAGGTTATTACCAAGGCTGAGTTAGTGCTTCCAAATATCCGAAGCTTCAAAATAAATATAACAATAATTAAAAAAAAAAAAAAATCACTATTGAATCTACATAAAACACAGACTGCCTTTGCGGAAACTTAGGTGTTATAAGTGCACTGTATGTCTTACGTGTACAACTGAGGATGACTGTTGACATCTTATTTTTCCAGAATCAGTTGGCTGGAGTTACTTTGATTTCTTACAGTTGGCTAGCGCATTTCAATGTGAAGAGGTTTAGCTCATGGGCATGCTGCCTCTGTGTTCCGCCTTTTGCTTTTGTTCCCTTTTGTGTAAAAACAAGGCAGTTATTGTTTAATTGCTAAAATACTTGGAAGTACGATTACTTCTCGGAATAATGGTTTCATGGAGGAAAAGAAACAACAGACATTTTTGGTATTTTCTCCCATCTATAAACAATTAACAACTGGAAACCATAGATAACTGTAAACTTAATAATAACTTGTAAATGTTGCTGATTGTCTATCATGGAACTTTAGAGGTTTCATTTTCATCCATCCATCCATCCATCCATTTTCTGAGCCGATTCTCCTCACTAGGGTCGCGGGCATGCTGGAGCCCATCCCAGCTATCATCGGGCAGGAGGCGGGGTACACCCTGAACTGGTTGCCAGCTATTCGCAGGGCACATACAAACAAACAACCATTCACACTCACATTCACACCTACGGGCAATTTAGAGTTGTCAATTAACCTACCGTGCATGTTTTTGGGGTGTGGGAGGAAACTGGAGTGCCCGGAGAAAACCCACGCAGGCACGGGGAGAACATGCAAGAACACCTGGGGAACACCGGGCACTCCGGTTTCCTCCCACATCCCAAAAACATGCATTAATTGGAGACTCTAAATTGCCCGTAGGCATGACTGTGAGTGCGAATGGTTGTTTGTCTCTATGTGCCCTGCGATTGGCTGGCAACCAGTTCAGGGTGTACCCCGCCTCCTGCCCGATGACAGCTGGGGTAGGCTCCAGCACGCCCGCGACCCTAGTGAGGAGAAGCGGCTCAGAAAATGGATGGATGATGCCTTTTGATTGCTAAGTCCCTCCTGTACAGTAGTTGGCGCTATGTACCACAAAGAGTTGTAATCCACATTTATTCAGAAAAGAATAAGAATCGCCACAGAAGAAGAGGATTTGAGCCAATCTACGACGTCATTCTCAAGTAAGTTTTATGGTGGTGTCCTAATGAGTCACTGTTTAAAAACCCTTGTGTGTTCAGATAGGGGATCGTTTTGCTAGCAGCCACGGGTATCAAGCTAAAGTTAACATTAAATTACATCTCGTGGCGGTAAAAACAAAAAGTCATGCAATGTTTCAATAAGCAGCCAGTGCAGTGTGCCGGTCTCTCTCACCCACTGGCACACACAAACACGAGCACATGGACAAGTTACATCTCATGGCGTCTACAGTGTCAGCTTCCCACATCCAGTCCACATGAACGTGTACATTTAATTGGGGTTGCTGCTTATATTGACGTGTTTCTCCAATGATTTTAGAGGAATGAAACGAGCAGACAATCGGCCAGCTAGCTGTTTCATGCTCTGTTAGCTTAAATGAAATATAACGTGAAGGAGGGTGGGGTATTTATCCTTCACGTTTTGTCCTTTGTTATGCGTCAAAACTGTTGGTATACTGATATGTTTGTTTCAAAGCTTTAATACTGACACTGCTACAGTGTCAAAAGTGTTGCTGTTGCATTTGTTTTTTCTTCTATGCAGCATCTTGTTTCATGCATAATATACTTCACAACAGGCTACCTAAAAACACTTTTAAGACAAACTAGTGGAGGACTTTCAAAGAAAATTTCAGGAGTTGAGGGCATCACAAAAGTGCTGATAATGAGCTTCACAAGTGTAACTTGTTTAAAAAACATAAATACTATAATTCAAGTGAATTCTACCATTTTATTTAACTATTTTGTCTGTTTTATTTTATTATTTGATTCAAGAAGTCTGCCTTTTTCAACTACAAAAAAAGTGTGCCTTTTTATTTCATATTTGTCATGTTTGTTCATGTTTCACATAGATCAACTGTTTACATGTTACTGGGCTATTTTTTTGTGAAATAAATTTGATTTGCTAAAGAATGTCAAAAATGTCGGTTGCGACTTAATGACTAAGTTAAATTTTGGCTCCCGAGGCAAAACCAGTTGGGAACCACTGAGTAGCTGAATGTTTGAATATGAAACTTACAACCTCAGTGGTCTATTTCCCCTGACATTTTTTAGGCTTGAAGTGGGGATTTGATAACATTGTGCAATTGTAAGTGATGCTAAGAGTTACAAAACTGGCCTTTTTTTCATAGGGTCCGTTGAGAAATGAAAAGACAGGGGGACAAGATATATAACTTTGTTTTAAAGAGAAGCAAGTCAGGCAATGATAAGGTGGACAGAGAGAGTGTGAGTGAATGGTTCGTGTGTGTGTGCGTGAGTATCTGTGAGTGGGTAAATGTGTGTGTGTGTGTGTGTGTGTGTGTGTGAGCGGGTTACTCTGTGATTGAAAAATTGTTGCAGTTGTTGAAGTTGTGTTTGTGTGTACGTTGTGTTGTAAACATTGTTAATAAACTTAATGCGCACAAACCTCTTCTGTGGGCTTAGTATGTACATTGCAACATTTAAGAGACTCTGATTGCAATTCATTGGTCGAGAAATCATTCATTGTCATAGTCTGTGGTCCCCCGGAAATAGCCTTGGCCACCCCAAGGACAAAAGTCTAGCTCCGCCACTGCACACGAGTGTCGCGGTTTTGACATTTCTTCGTGCGATGATTGACTTTCATCACCACTCTAACGATCTCTTCAGAATGTGAAGAGCTCTTCATTCCAAATGTTCACCTTGATAGCTTCTGCCTAGACACTGGTCACGATGCCTCGCCTCGCTCTGCCTTCCCATGAAAGCGTGTGTGTGTGTGTGTGTGTGTGTGTGTGTGTGTGTGTGTGTGTGTGTGTGTGTAGACTACTGCAGGTCTGTCAAACTCATTTTCATCCAGGGACCACATTAGCATGATGGCTGCCACAGAAGACCACTAATAAGTGTATCTTCTATAGTATTCATCACATATTTTGACATTTTGTAGCTGAATTTGATTAGTATTCCCTTGAGCAACAAATGTATGAATGAATAATTAGTTTTGCAAGAAAAATATTGGAAAGCGGCTGGCTACACTAAAAACATGATATAATAATGAAAGCTCTCATCTGACCGGAGTTGCACTATGTTAGGTTTTATTTGTAACTGCAATTGCAGCATTACACTGACAGGGCGGCGCTGCACAAGAAAAACTTGGATGTCAAAGAAGCAACTAGTGCGAATTTCACAAATTCTCCAGGGTTTATCCTGCATATTAAATTTGAAGGTAGCTGCCTCTGCCTAATTTTTGACCCCCTCTTACATCAAATTCTGAAATTATAATAGTTACACCAATGAGGTGGCGTTGTACAAGAAACAGAAGTCACTCCTAAAATTGGCAGATGAATAGAGGACTAAAGACATATTTTCTTTCCTACTGCAAATGTGAAGGGAAGATTTTGGGGATTTTCAAACCGGTAAATATTGTTTCTTTACTAAGTACGTCTAATTCATTCATTTGTGAACCCCAATATTTTGTTTTTTCAGCAATGCCTCCTAAAGTAAGTGAGTTTTTAATAACACATTGTTTTCAAAATGACAGACATTCCAGGAAGACTTAACTGTTAGTATTTGTTTCTTTATTTCCTATATGTTTATGACTGTATTTTAACGATGTAAAGCACTTTATGACACCTCTTTGTGAGAAGTGCTATACAAATAAAATTTACTTACTAATCTGTGAAAGGGGAATCAAGCCAACCAATTTACTGGCCATAGACATAAGTATGTACTGTATGTACAGTACAGTATGTTCTTGGAAATGTGTGTGTATAAGTCAATCAGTGAGTGTACAAGCACAAATGCAGTGGTCTTAACTGTCGTGTAACACACACTCATGTATGTGCAAGACAAGGTGACACAACACACACACACACATGCGCCTCGGCAGATGACTGATGGCCAAACACGACCCGCATGACCTTGTGTGTGTTCAGTCACTTTTATGGAGGCGACAGTTGACGATAAGTTGATAACATGCAAGCATGTTTACAGTCTACGCGTGAGAACGTCCATTCTTAAGGGGCTAGTTCTTTACTTTAGAGGTATTCGTATAAACAAAACGTGCTGAATGCAGACCCACACTTAACTCGAGCGTAAATGAATGAACCACATTGTGCACGGCTTACGCAATATCGCTTCTTTTGCGCCTAAACACTAGCAGTGAACGTTAAATACTCCATATGCTGTGACGACACAATGCTATATGTTAAATTAAAGTACAACCGCTACAAGCCTTGCTGGCAAAAAGTGGGAAGGGTGGGAGATTCTAGAATATGTCCATACCGTATTTCCTCAAGTGGCCACCTCTATAATAGATGCCACGCCCAAAATAACTGCTAACATGATTGGAGTCACCGTCCTTTTTTTTAAAAAAAAAAGGTCTATGCTTTTCCACCACATGTTGCTACGCAGTCTTTACTATGTTACAGAGTGGACATGGCATCTGTAAAGCTGAACATAAAGCTTGTAGAGAGGATTTATTCCACCAATCAATTTTCTGAGCCTAACATGCATATTATTAGAAAGTGGGCGGAAGCTGGAATACATGCAGAAAACCCATGCAAGCACGGGGAGAACCCCCGACCTCGAACTTTAGAACTGTGAGACGTGCTACCCACTCATCCACCGGGCTGTCTTGGACTTAATCCATGCAGGACATTTTTATTTATTTATTTATTTTTTTAACAAATCTATACTATTGGGTCAATTATTTTCTACAAATTATCGACCACTCAAAAGTGTTGAAGATTTGCTTGCTGTCTTTGATGATGTCATGTTAATGGCTCACCAAACATGCCAGTTTTTGGTTTCATGAAAAGTGATGGTTTTGGAGATGTGAGGATTCCGCCTAACGCCAGCGATTTCTACAAATAAAGGCCTCATCCTCTTATAAAACCTGAATAAACACCTGGCACTCGATGCAATTGAGTAGCCCACTACATTAAAATATTCCTCAACAGCTCTGCCAGAGTCACACAGTCTTATTCCTGATTTAATGGTGAATAATATGAGATCATCTTCCAGGGAGTGTCTTATCTATATGCATGGATAAAGAAGGCACATTACAGCCTCATACGCATGCCAGTATATTGTAGTTTCAAAGAATGTTCCCAGTCATGCCAAATCATAAAAGCTGACAGCGGCTGCCCCTGGGCAGAATATTTTACCGGGGATAAGGCTTCTTTTTTGTGTGTCGGAACAAAGGGAATCTCCTAGCGCCCTCCCACACCCCCCGTTTTCTCTTCCCTAAATCCAACCAAGCGTTTCCCACATGCCTGTTTTCAAGACACTGGCGGCGGCGGCTGCCTGCCTTCCTGTCAATCCTGCTTATTAGGCTCTGAATGTTGCCTTTAAAAAAATTACTCCACCTGGGTCCCTTGATGTACTTTTGGACAGCAAAAAGTCTAAAGTGAAAGTGTAAGTTCACTTCTCAATTAAGACTGACCGATTCTATGTGTGGACAATGACTTTATTCCGGAAATAATAGTGAATATGAAGTGTTCAATGATGCACAGCTGACCTTGCTTCAGCATGAAGAACCAGGGCTCACTTCCCAGCTTGTCGCCACCCTGTTGCTCCTCTTCCCTCACGCACGGATCCTCCTCATCTTCCTCCTCAGCGGCGTCTCAGGCCAACTTGACGAGCTGCTCATGAGGAAAAGGCGGCCGAATGAGGAACCAAATGCACTCTTCATGCCCCGGAGTTTCCTCCTCGGCGGTGTCTCCCTCAACTGTCAGAGCGCAGCAGCGGGCGAGTTAAGCGTGAACGAAAGGCAGAGTGAGATGAAACAATACAGGAGAGAGATAGGGAGTGAGAGAGGGAGGGGGAAAGAGAAGCGATGGTGTGGTTGCACACTGTAGGGAGATCCTTCATAGTGCGTGAGCGCTTGTTTATCTCACTGTACTGTATGTCTCGTCTCCTTCCGCAAAGAAGATACAAGATCAGTCGTCATTTCTCCCAAGGACCACAGACTTCCTGTTAGTGCTCGGTTCAACTTACATTCTGAGTGAAATCCATTTTGTGCACTCTCCATTTCTGTTTTAAAGATTTTTTTTTAGTGTGAAATAATCAAATCAAGTCGCCTGCGCTGCACTCAAAGTGCAGTCAATGTACCATGATGTATGTTTAATCTAACATCAAATTATGAATGTTTTAACTGTGCTTGACTTTAATTTTAATTTAATTTTTGTTTAATTTGTTCCATTACTAAGCTTGTGACATTACTTGTATATCAATTTTTCCTCATTATGATGAATTGAAATGCCATTAATTACAGATGTCACAGTCCCATTTGTTTCTATGCGAGTCACTGGATTATAAATACCTGCCAATACTGAGACCTGATCCGATAGGTCTGCAATTAATAAAGACATTTTAAAAAAAATGTGTATTGCATAAAAACACAATATAAACGGTCATTACTGTACATTGAGACAAGCCAATAGTCACATAAACATCAGTGGATGTTGCGCAATTGTTCTTATTGAAAATTTCTACTCTTTTCACTATAACACAGTTTCCAGTTGACTACTGTTAAAGACCATCAGCTACGCTACGTTTCTACCCTCCACCTGCGTCCTAGACCCCTTTCCCTCAGCCCTGGTAAAAACTCACTCATCTGCAATCAGCCCCATGATCGCCTAAATCGTCAACCGCTCCCTCCAAGCAGGTCATGTCCCCACTGCACTGCAAACCACTGTCATCAAACCTTTACTCACACTGAAATATGTTCAAACTACCACCCCATCTCCAACCTCTCCAAATGTACTGGAAAAAGCAGTTGCTATCCAACTCCACAACCATCTCAAAACAAATAGTCTGTACAAGTTCCAATCTGGTTTCCCCTCTGGCCACAGTACGGAAACTGCTCTAGTCAGACCTGCTGATGGTGGCTGATGCGTTGACCACCGTATCCTGCTTCAACACCGCCACTCACTCCACCATCGGTCTTTCTGCCACTGCCTTGTCCTGGTTCACTTCCTATTTAACTGACAGAACAGATTTTGTCTCTCTCACTCTTCCTGTGCCCTGTGGTGTCCCTCAAGGTTCAGTCGTTGGCCCTACCCTTTTCACCCTGTACATGCTTCCCCTTGATCGTGTCATTAACCAGCACAGAATTTCCTTCCATTGCAACGCTGATGACACCCAACTGTATGTCAAAACACATTCAACCCCTTCTGCAGCCTTTCCTTCATTCACACTTACCTCTGCCTGGAGGAGATTAAGGCATGGATGGTACAAAACATCCTCCAACGAAACAGTTAAAAAACAGAAGCCATCCGAGTTGGCACCCTGCACCAAACCCGGTCATCCACCATCACCAGCATCATTTTCCACAGTTAACAACCTGGGTGTTAAAATGGAACTTCACCTGACCTTTGAAACTCACATCAAACAGTTACGCAAGACCTCCTTTTTGCGTCTGAGTAAGACTGTCAAACTCCACCCCACACTCACTCTCTCTCCAATGCCGAAAAGCTTGTCCACACCTTTGTTTCATCCAAGATGGACTATTGTAACTCGCTACTCATCGGGATCCCGGCAACATCATCCAGCAGCTGCAGTAAATTAAAAACTGTGGTGCGAGGATCCTGATGATATTTTGCTGCTGTCCCGGGTGGCACGGTGGCCGACTGGTTAGAGCGTCAACCTCACAGTTCTGAGGTCCGGGGTTCAATCCCCGGCCCCGCCTGTGTGGAGTTTGCATGTTCTCCCTGTACCTGCATGGTTTTTTTTTCCATATACCCAATTTACCGCATTTTCACGACCATAAGGCGCACCGTATTAAAAGGTGCAGTCTCAGTTACGGGGTCTATTTTTGTATTTAACACATACATAAGGCGCACCATATTATTGGGCGCAGGCATGGTAAAACATACGCTATCTTAAAACATACGGGAGGATGCATGCACGCTAAAACAATGTTTTTAAAAAGGCAGCGGGAGCAAAACTGAGTTCGGTTGTATACTTTATTGAAGTATTTAACAATGTACTCACGTTATTTTTTTTTAATCAATCCTCATCCACAAATCCGCACTGCCTCCTAGTCTTAGTAAAGCTGTGTTTGTCATCTGGCATCCATCGCTCCCATGGTGCTCGCAACTTCACTTTGAACGCCCTGTTTACACCGATATCCAGCGGTTGGATTTCCTTCGTCAAGCGTCCCGGAATGATGGTGAAGCTCCGAGTTATTGCACTCAGTCGAACTCAGTCGAATGGTGACTGTAGAGATGCTTCGCCCGGCTGCTCTTTGCTCATTAATCCATTGCTCGAGTTGGTCTTCCAACTCGGGCCACCTCGCCTTGTTTCTGCCGAAACTCAGCTTCGTCTTCTTGACTTGGCGAAGCTCGTTTTCCTGCTTTCTCCACTTGAATTGAATTCTCTCGCGGATGCTTGAGTCCCATGTTCCTCCGCGTAACTGATAGCATGCAGTTTAAACTGTGCTTCGTAAGCATGTCTCTTCGTGCCATTTTCGGGGGGCCTTAGCCAAACCGATGTTTTGCACAATGCACATACCGGTGCTATATACCTACTGGGGGCGTGCCTTTAGCGTCCTCTTTTACGCGCACCCTTCCCCCTTTAACGTCCGCATGCTGTCCTCAGTCACGTCCACCTTTCCTCTATATAAGCAGTGTGTTTAAAGACCCTAAAATAGCCTCACGTCTGTGATCGGATGACAACAGCTGCTGTTTATTTTTGTTGTACGATTCATAATTTCACCAACATTTTCAGGAAAAAATACACCTGTAAAGTTTTAATTTGAGAGCATCATTCAGTTTGCACGAGTTTTGTGGTCTCAACCAAGGGTGTAGAGGAAAAATACGTGAGAAGAGAAGCAGACGGCTCTGTTCGTCAAATTTTATTGGTTTGACATACCATTGCTTAACTTCATGCTTACAAAACCTACGTTTGGCTAGCGACCAGTTCAGGGGTACACCCTGAACTGAAGATAGCATCCACCAGCCCGCGACCCTACTGAGGATGAGCGGTAAAGAAAAATGATGGATGGATCGACATAGGTTTCATGATTGTAACAGTTTGACTCTGGAATATTAGTTTCAATTATTTCTTTTGGGGGGAAATTTCAGCATCATTTCAGAAGGGATTGTGTTCATACCAGAGTATAACCCTGGAGTGGCAGGCCTCCTCAAAGGTTTCTGTGCTTTTTCACAATGATTTATTCAAATGAATGAGGCTTTTTCATAACAAACCAAGGGAGATTATTAGTCATAGCCTGGTTGTTGCAAAGACAATCAATTACCAGTGAATTATTTCTGCTGTCTACTCTATCAATGGAACAAAACTTAAATTTCTCCACCTTCAATCCTACTGGATGTGTGTAAAGTGTGTGAACTCATGGTAGCATTTTGTGACGTTTAATTGTGCACACACAAAGCACTGTGTCTGTGCGATAACGTGTCTCTCTGCTCTGTCGACTCGCCCCGTTAAGAGGCAGCCGTCCAGCTTTAAGTGTCTCCCCAGAGTACTGAGCCCGATCGGGTCAAAATGCACGAGAGGTGGTGGATCAATCAAGGTCCCGTGCATCAGCTAAAGGTCATAAGCTCTCACAGCTCTCTCTCTCTATGTGTTGATACAGTTCACAAGGAAGAATCAAGTGACAGGCGCCCTCAGTCAAATGCAGGCTACAGGGATAAGTCCCCCTAGGACGGCGTGTGGTAAGGAGAAAGGACATATGGTCATGTCGACACAGCATAAAAGGCCCGCAGAGTACCGCAGGTCGGTGCACCGCCTTTGATTGGGGGAGGGGATTCTGATTCGGGTCAAAAGGGAGGCTTTGGGGAGTGTTGTGGTTGCTTGAGATGTGTGCAAAGTTCATAAAACAGAATCAAGAGAAGAATACAGTGGTACCGACAAAAAATGGGGAGCAAAGACGAACCAGTAGTTTCCCAGGTTTGATCAAGTTTGCTGCCTAAACAGGCTGCCGCCAACCGTAAATCAGGCCGAAAGGCATCAAGAGACCCTTTCAGCCTGCCCCTCAAAAGTGGCTTTTTCTGAAAGCTGAGGCGGACCGACAGTTGCCCAGCTTTGGAGATATTTAGGTGCATCAACGAGGTGCTGCTGAAAGTAAATCAGGTGAAAAGGCGTCAATAGGCCCTTTCACATTGGCCATCAAGTGTCGCTGTTCTTGGTGAAAGTTACTGACAAGGAAAGAGGGGAAGGCGAAGGGGAACTTTCTGTTTCCCGGCTTCTGAGTTAAATTGCTGCATAGACAGGCTGCTGCTGAAAGAAAGACTTGAAAAGGCCCTTTCACATTGCCTGTTAAATCCAGCTTTTTGCAACGTCACTGTTCTACATGAAAGTTAGTGACTAAGGAATAGGGCGAAGGTGAACTTCAGTTTTCCGACTGTGTGTGTTTGTTGGCTAAACGGGCTACTACCGAAGGTACAGTAAACGCAGCCAAAAAACGTCAATAGCTCCTTTCACACTGCCCGTCGTCAGCTTTTCCCCTTTGTCACTGTTGTAAAAGGTACCAATGGAAAAGAGGAAACAAAGGTGACAGCTGCCAAAACGGGTTGCTGCCGAAGGTAAATTAGGGCAAAAGTCAACCATAGACTGTTTCACACTGCCCATTGGTGTCATCCCTCACTCCTTTTACAGTCCGTGCCCTGTTCCAGCAATTTCTTTCTGGAACATGAGACATTTCCTACCGAGTACATTCCTCCACATGTGATCTTTTGTGCCACTCTTCATTTAATCAAGATTCAATGTAAGAGACGCGTAGCTAGCACAAATCTGTTATTCAAATCAAGCTGAATGTGTGCTCCATGAGAAAAAGTGATCCATGAGAAATAGTGATCACATAACAGATAACGATCAATCTGATTGGTCGCCAGAGAAAAGTGTGACGATCCTTCAGCTACAGTAACAGAAAGCAGTAAATACGAAGACACGCACTTCCTTACATTTCTTATAAAATATTGAGTGGAATGTGAAATGTACTTGGGAAATGAGGTCATGATAGATGAATGTGAGCAGGGAAGCTGTGTGGATTGCTCACTTAAGACCCAACACACACACACACACACACACACACACGCACACACATGCCTGATATGCCCATCACGATGCAAATGGGGCAGTCAGTGTATTGGGGCAACAATGTCAGTCAGTCAGAGCTCCAGGTTGCGGAGGAGCAAGGCTCGTATTCATGACCACATCCATGCTTCAATTGTTTTCCATGCAGCTGCTCTCATTAATTATACAAAGGGTTGTAAGCATGGAGGTGTTCATCAACTCTTATTAAATACAGCACCTGCACATTTCAGGATGGATTCAAAAGAGACCAACCCTTCGGAGAATTTCAAACATTATTTTTAATTCTATTATTTGTGCTTTTTCCTCCATTTTGCCAAGCTCCAGGAGATTTCTTTTGACTAGTTTTTATGGAGCCTCCATAAATGATGAAGATCAGCTTATATAGTCTGCCGTTGACCCTTGCAGGGTATTTGATACACATGGGACTTTGTCTTCAAAATAAAAAAGCACTTCAGACTTAGTTTGGTATAATGGTAACAGTTCTGGGAAACGTCTGCTATTAGTATTTATTTTCCTCCTGTAGATCTTTTTCTCTAAAAGATGCACCAGAGAGGCCCAAAAAAAAGTATTGTAAATAAATTTGAAACACCACATAGAAGTGTTTTTAAAAAACCTGGCATCATTGAATGCATAAAAAAATAATAATAATAAATCACCATGGATGCAAAATAAGGCTCTGAAATCATGAGAAATAAGGCCAGCCCTCAAACTGCAGGACTGTGTGGGCGTGTCCGCTGAAGGCGCAGGAGACAGCCCTTCATCAATCAAATAAGATCGCTCGTACGCTGTGTGCTCAAGTGTCTGAATAACGTGTGCTGCTGTGGTTATGGTTAATAAAGTGTTGAATTTCCCATGTGTCTGTTATGTGGGGGACCCACACACAACAATTCCAACCACTGTGCTTATGTATAAAAAATTCTGCGGTAGTCTAGGGAGCTCCTTAGCTCGTTAGCTCGCTGACTAGCGGACATAATAAACAGTTAACTTTCCCTTAAGTGTTTCTGTTGTGTGAATCTACACGCAGCGCACGGAGCAAGGCTGTGGAGTATCGAACGTAGCCAACGCCAGTCTGCCAGCCTACTAGTGGCTATAACTACTAACCGCTAGTAGGAGACCACTTCACAGTGAAGCGGTCCAACTCGCCGCCGGCTCACTGCTTGAACCGCGCGCAGGTCACCACAACAGACACACTAGCCCAAATAACACAAAACACATCAGGGAAGGTGCATTTTTGGGATTTTAGGCATAACTTGATGGGTCATTGCATGATCTAGTGGTGCTAGAAATAGGCTAAGCTATTATTACCGAGTAACTGGCAATTCAGGCGACTAGCCATAGACCGCGCTTGTTACTTACAGATACAGGGAGGGTCGACTCAAGCTGTTCCATGGTGACGTCAGCGTAGACCCGCCCCAGAAAGCCATACACGAGAGATGGTGCAAAAGAGTTTCAAGCAATATCTGAACAATTCAGTTCTAAATTGTTCTATCTTTGCACATGTTTTCAGCACTTACCTGCAAACATGTTAATTGTATTTAGAAACAAAACACATAAATGACTTGGGTTCATCTTTAAAACCTATTGAGCCGTTCTTTGCCGTTTATTGCAAGGAATGTGAAGTGATGTTTTTAAAATCATGAGCGCAACAGTGCGGCGCAGCTGATGTCGCGTCATCCCGTGATGATCAAGGGAGCGAATGTTGTCCTCATTGCATTTCTCGAGGGCCCCAGATTAAAGCACTCAAGATGGAGGTCAAAGGAGGCCCAGCAGAGCGTGCAAATCTTCACCGAGTAATTGCACATCCTTCTATTTTTTGGAAGGATGCCGCTCATGGGCATGTGGACCATTCTGGCTGGTAAAACCAATCATCCTGTATTTGGGATTATTTAGCGGGCGTTTTACCGCCTCCAAGGATATTATGTTTTCATTGATGATATATTTTTGCGAGCAGACTTGCATACATACACACAAAAAAAAAACAATTTCCTTGAAAATTATAGAAGGGTGGAATAAAATGAACCAGTGACATTTGGTACAGATCCAGACAAATTTGCAGATTCCAGGCGTAATATAGTAAGCAGTATTTTTCTCCATTTTCAAAAGATTCTGAAGAGTAATGCATGAATCTTAATGACAGAATTAAAAACACATTAATACATCTCTATAGAACTTTACAATGTATAAATGCATACATATGTAATTAAAAAAAAATCAAAACTAATTAAAAATAAAGTAAGTGACATCAATTCAAGTTTTTAGCAAGATAGCAAATTCGGTAACAGATCAAGAGATTTCATGAATTACTTAAGTCAAGTTTATATAAATTCATCACCCTTCATAAAATATGAAAATACAGTGGTACTTTGCAATACAAGTGACCCGACTTACGAGCCTTTCGAGATACGAGCCGTTGTTCGGACACTTTTTTGCTTTAACGAGCAAAATCCTGATAGGAGTGCTGTATAGTGGCAGTGAACTCAACTCATCCATCCATCCATCCTTTCCATACCGCTTATCCTCACTAGGATCGCAGGCATGCTGGCTGACTTTGGGCGAGAGGTGGGGTACACCCTGAACTGGTCGCCAGCCAATCGCAGGGCACATATAAACAAACAACCATTCACACTCATATTCACACCTACGGGCAATTTAGAGTTTTCAATTAACCTTCCATGCATGTTTTGGGGATGTGGGAGGAAACCAGAGTACCTGGAGAAAACCCACGCAGGCACTGGGAGAACATGCAAACTTCCACACAGACGAGGCCGGATTTGAACCCAGGTCCTCAAAACTGTGAGGCCGATTTGCTAACCAGTTGTCCACAGTGCCGCCGAACTCAACTCACGTAAAAAAGCAGCAGTTCAGCAGATAGTGACCAATTCTTAAAAAGGAGGCTTCAACCAATTAGCTGCCACTCCCAGTTGAAATTTACAACAAAAGATTAAACAAAGAAAATTACACGCTGTGTATTTAAAATAACCAAATAATTTAGCCTTAAGTGCAATAGCTTAAAAAAAAAATTCTAGGTGTTCTGGTGGGGGGGGGGGGGGGGGGGACGCTGGAACGGATTAATTGCACTTCCATTCATTTCAGTGGGCAAAGACTATTTGAGATACGAGTGTTTTGAGTTAAGCGCATGGTCACGGGACAAATTGAACATATATGTCAAGGCACCACTTTAAGTATTGAAACTTAAGGCATTTGTGTTGCTCTGCTTTGGTCAAATTTTGTTACTCTATTGCGCTCGGGCAATCAACTTACACTCGTTGAATGGAAGCTTATTAGGAAGTCATCCCACAACCTCAACATCAAAGACGACATCAGCTCTTGGTTAGTCTACCGTCTGATGTGTGGCTTTGCCCAGGCACTGTTGTAGTGAGCTTGTAATTGCCTCAAAAGATAATGTTGCTTGTTGCAAAGCACGCGGGGTGTCACTTACCATCAGCAATTACAAGACTCAATCATAAAGGGCTCAGCTAGCCGAAAAATAGCTGGATGATAATCAAAATTCTCCATTCCGAAAGGCAAACAAAGCTCCAGCGCATGTTTCTCAGCGGTGGGATTGCTTTCAAAATGGGAGGCAGACAAGTCAATTAAGCTTCAGTGTTGCGGAATGTGACTCAAAGTTGTTCTGTTAGATCCAATCATTGTTCGGTACATGTAATTCTGCAAGCCTGGTGTTTGACTGACGATGTTATTGCTTCCCGTGTGTGAATGACAAATTGGTTCTGGCATCACACCAAAATTGCATGTCGCTCCCAGTGTTGGTCCAGCCAAACTCTTGATAACTGCCATCATGCTACCAAACAGGTCTGTTTGAGGGATGTGAAAAATAATTGGCTACGACAAAATGACATAAATATAATTTGAGATTACTTTTAACATCAATAGAATCTTTAAAATGGCTTTCTTAATATGTAATTGATATAGTACAGTGGTGCCTTGAGATACAAGTGACTTACGAGTTTTTTTATTTATTTAAGCCATCGTTCAGCCGATTTTTTGCTTTGACTTGCGAGCAAAAACTTGAGCCCCGATCTGAACCCTGAACCTCAGAACTGTCAAGCAGATGTGTCAATCGCTTATGTCACTTTTAATGCGTTAATATGCCTAAAGATAACACAGGACGGCTCCATCAAATATTCAAAAGCTGTCAATTGTATATGTGCTCTTTTCATCCTTGCTGTTGTGTAAACAACAAAGGCTGCATAGCACAGTCACCTGTCATGGACCTTTTCACTCTGAAGGCTGCAGGGAGGCACTGTCTGTCAGTGAGGCCCGTTTCAAAAGGTGAAGGGCTGTGTAAATTTTGTATGAGGTTTTGGGCAGAGGATGATCTTGCCATGAATATCTAAAAAGCTCCTAAATGTGGTGTAAAAACATTCCGTTGTAGAAACATACTGAAGAAATAAATTTTAAATACATTTAACAGCCTCAACAGACACAGTGTGTTTAGCCTTGATTAATGCAGACGCGTTCAATTTGCTCAACACCAATGCAAAGATTTTTGTTGCCTCAGATGTGTTTGACTTAATTTCCCATCGGCATTTATAAATGGATGGAATCACGTTAAATGCATGTAACTAAGATTTAAAGAGTGGTTCACCTTCACTGAATAAGGAATCAGGATGTTAAATTGTGCATGATAACAGGCCATCAACAGCCACATTTTGAATCAACTCTAAAGTCTGACTTCTGAAGTCTGAAAAGAATTAAGAGATATTTTTAGAGTCTGTTTATCGATTACTCACTGCAGTGCGAAGTAATTGGCTTTAGGGTCAAGACAGTGTAAGACTGTTAAGTTTTGTAAAAGTGGGCTTATTTGTTATCACGCGAGAGATCAGCGTATCTCACGAGACTTCAATTTAGCCAACATAAAAGGGTTAACTTACTGCTTTTTCGTTTAGCATTATTCCAAAAAATAGCGTGAAAAGAAGATAAATACTTTTTGACTTCGAAAGACGAGCATTATAACAGACATCATCACTTGTTGAAACTATTATGTTATGTTGTTTCTACGTTGAATATAAACAATGGTTACCTTTCTTATCCACTTGTGTTGCTGTCCATAGTGATTAACTAATTTTGTCATTGTACCACAGTAACGGTGTATGAAGGTGGCCTAGAACCTGGAATATTATGATTTCTACTTCCATTATTTCCCATGGGGGAAAACATCACTTTCAAAATCCGAATGGTCGACCAGTGGGCTCGACCTCAGATTCCACTGAATATTAGATCATATCTATATAGCTAAACAGTGACAGACAGTATTTATATGTGACATAGGAAGCTGCTGTTATGATTCAAATGAATGTCAGAGTGAACACTCCAGTCGCCTATAAGTTAAAGGGAGCAAAGGAATTCAATTCAATGACAACAATTCAACATTAACCTCTGCTGAAGCCGTCCAGGAAGCTTTCTTGGAGGGAGGATTCGCCAGGACATTCTGGCCCATGCAAAGAACTATTTATATTATGTTTGAGTGGCTTTTAAGGGCTAGCTTATCCAGAGGCATCGCATGTAATAGCTCAGGGGCAAAGTCGCACAATGCGCTGTTGCTGTGGGGGCCAAATGTCTTCTGTAACTATAACACTGCCACCATGGCAGCAGTCGATTTATGCATCACAGGAACTTGTAAAACACATTTGCACAGTTACCAGCCTGCATGTGATTTAAATCATCCTCAACTCTCAATTGAGACATTTAAAGGATGAACTAAATGTGACCGTTTCCTTCAAAACAAACCATTTCAGAAACGTTTTAACATTATTCTCATTACCGTACAAGGATGAATTATGTCCAACGATGAATTCAGTTAACCTGTTGAATATCAACCACTTAAAAACAAAAAAAAAAAGCTCTTTTAACTTTAATGTCTAATGAGGAAATGCATCTAATTTTTAACATGAAATGTTACAAGGCTGTAAAGAATGTTTACATTTGGCCTCAGGGTTTCAGGATGTGAATCTGCAATTGATTATTTTGATTTCTATTGTTTCCCATTGGAAAACTTATCATACAAATTGGAAGTCAACCAGCATCCCTGAACGGCTTGCGTTCGACATTAGAAGTTCCATTGGAATTGATTCAGAGGTATCCAAAGACCTTTGTCTGTGTTGCGGTGTTACGGGTTATAAAATCATTCATGACATGACTCGGTGGATGAGATTGTCATTTTCTGTGTCAGAAAAAGTCTATAATTCATAACTATTGATTGACACAACCTTCTCTGTCTTCCTGATGTATTTCAAGGTGATAGGGGTTGAGAAGCTAGAAACATTTATACAGTAGTATATGTCTAATGGCTGCTGAGCTGTATGAGCAGGAGATGAGGGATGAGAGTATATTAATATTTTTATTGCGAGTGTGTCAATGTCAGGTCAGCTCAGGCAGGACTGTCATCAACAACCTGATTGGGGGCAAACACAATTTGCAGAGTGGCTCAGGTGAGGTCATGTAACCAGACCTTGGATGAGTAGAATACAAGATCATAGAATTATGCCCCAAGGGGCTTTTCTTGGAGCATTAGCGTATGTCAAAAACATCCACATGTGACCGTGTAACTTTAAGGTAGACATTTTAGCAGGTTGAATAAAAATTGGACTTTCTTAATGTGACTAGCGGTGAATCATTTCCAAAATGGATCAATTAGTCATGGATCTTTAAGGTTATTTACTGATCTCATTTACTGAATAGGTGTTTAAACAAAGATGATCTTTACTCGGTCATTTCTCAATTTAGTGTACAAAATGAATTATATATTTTTTTTCATTTCTATGCTGACCTAAGCTTGATGATCTCTAATTTTCATTATAAATAAAAATGGCAATAAACCTGTACAAATATTTACTGTTTATAAATCTGCTTTTAAATTAACCCAATCACCATAATAGATGGGGCTAGGATAAGCTTTGTTAAGCATTTTTGGGATTCTAGTTATACTTTAAATTACATTATCATAAATCAATAAAAGGTTTTGGCTGTTGCTTGTTCCCATGATCACTACAAATGAGTACAAATATTAGGGTTAATTTAACTTATTAGATACACCAGTGCAACATGATGAGCTCATGAATCTTTTTTTTTTTTTTTTTTTTAAATACCCAAAAATATGAATCTGTTATTTGATGCAGTGCAATTCTACACTTCCACGATAATAAACACAAAGAATAAAAACTAATTTAATCAAAACCTTAATGCATATATACACTACCTAATGCATTGTAATGATGTGCTTTAGCTGGCCTCCAAACACTGTGCAGTAGTAAAAAAGAAGCAGGCTCCTCTCATATTTAAACTTTCGCTGCTCCTTCCAGGTTTTGGCTGCACAAGACAAACAAGTGAAATCATCCAAGACTGAATCATAATCTCCAAAATCATGCTGGAGTACCAGAATATAAATTTTAATAGCTCAGGCGAAAGAACAGGGAGCACTGAGTTACTGCAAAAACTAGGAGGGCAATAAATACAATGCTGCTGTGCACATAAAGCCACAGAGCACTTTATTCTTTTTTAGGGAATAATTCTACATAAGGAGAAAGAATCCAGTGTCCTTCAAACCTCCAATGAAGGAAGCCAGCTAGGTGAGAGATCATGGCCACATAATTTACCAACAAATGTCACGGGAAGAGATGATGTCAATCATCCTTTCTGTCCTCCTTGGCACTGTGACAGTATTTTCATGACTGACATTCAGACAAACATGGCAGAGCTCACGGGTCCTCAACAGTGGAGCTTGGAAGCGCCACAAGAGGAATCTGATTGTCAAAGAGGATTTTAATTACATCCACAGAACAATGCTGTGCAATAAAAAGCCTGCCGCGAAGATGCCAGCCAACCAGCTGACAACAATGAAGCACAAAGTAAAAAGCAGTAGCGCCACTCAAACAACTAATCATACCCAACAAGTATAAGCATATAGTGCGAGGAACACTTTCAGATGCTGCCAGCTTTTGGCTGAACTGTTCAGCTTTGAGATGTGCCAGGTAGTTATAAACAGTGCCGCCGAGACTGTGGCTCATCATCGGTCAGCCAGCAGCCAAAAGAACAGGAAGTTAGGACCGGCCAATAAAAGAGCAAGGCTTTAAATAAAAGGATGTTAGGATGCTAAAAAGCATGATATAAGGACAGACCAATAAACGACAAGACCTAAATGAACAGGAAGAAAGGAGAAGGCCCCCCCAAAAATCACTGACTACAGAAGGACATTCTATCTGTCAGTTCTTGAAGAAAGTTACGGGTCTGTTTGGTCTTTGCCAGCATATTCACAGTCAGTTCTGTTTGATTGGGTGGCGATCAAAGCGCTCTCATGTGACGTGACAGCCTGCACACTACAAACATGCTCAAGGATGGAGAGAAAAAGCCACAGGTAAGCAAAAAAATTAATAAATCGATTCTAGTTTTTCACTTTTTTAACTGGCATATAAGTTTTGATCAGATGTTTTGATAGTATTAATATATTTTTACTATTGTACTATGCCAGTGTTCCCCAACCTTTTTTCCACCACGAACCAGTTCATGCTGCTACGTTTCACGAACCGACAACCGTTTGTCGACGGGGTGGTGACTGCCAAACGTTTGGTGGTGCTGGCCATTTGTTGGTACGTTAAGTTTGTTCGCCAGCTTGCTAGTTGGTGAACCAAACTCACTACATTTCGCTGCAGATCAAAGCCTTGATTTTTACTTTGGCCCTGAGGCCATGACAGGCAGTGCATTACCACCACCTACAGGAGTGGGGTGGAAGTTAGACAGATAGTCAGACAGATATTGTTAGACAGATATTTGTTGTTTAACCTTGGTAGAGGTCTGAGCTCTACCGAATACATTTGTAGTTTGTACTGTTTTCAGTATTTTTGTTTTAAACAAAATCAAAAATACATTTAATAATAATAATAATAATAACAATAATAATAGGTGGCATGGTGGACGACTAGTTAGCACAGCTACCTCACAATTCTGAGGACTCGCGTTCAAATCCGGCCTCGCCTATGTGAAGTTAGCATGTTTTCCCCGTGCCTGTGTGGGTTTTCTCCGGGTACTCCGATTTCTTACCACATCCCAAAAACACGCATGGTAGGTTAATTGAAGACTCTAAATGGCCCGTAGGTGTGAATATGAGTGTGAATGGTTATTTGTTTATATGTGCCCTGCGATTGGCTGGCGACCAGTTCAGGGTGTATCCTGCCTCTCGGCCAGAGTCAGCTGGGATAGGTTCCAGCATGCCCGCGACCCTAATGAGGATAAGCGGCACGGAAAATGGATGGATGGATAATAATAATAATTCATTTTATTTAAACGCGCCTTTCGAGGCACCCAAGGTCATCGTACAAACATAGTTATAAGAAGTCAAGCGATACAAGAAAATAACAGAACATAAAACATCAGGGCGCCACGGTGGACGACTGGTTAGTACATCTGCCTCACAGTTCTGAGTGCCCTGCGATTAGCTGGTGACCAGTTCAGGGTTTACTCCGGTTTACTCCCACATCCCCAAAAACATGCATGATAGGTTAATTGAAGACTCTAAATGGCCCGTAGGTGTGAATATGAGTGAGAATGGTTGTTTATTTATATGTGTCCTGCGATTGGCTGGCGACCAGTTCAGGGCCCGAAGATAGCTGGGATAGGCTCCCGCACACCCGCGACCCTAGTGAGGATAAGCGGTACAGAAAATGGATGGATGGATAAAACATCAGTTAAAATGGCAAATGTTAAATGGAGTAGGCAGTATGGAACAGGTGCGTCTTGAGTTTGGATTGGAAGAGGGTTAATGAGTGTGTTTGGGAGGTCAGGTGGTAGTGAGTTCCAAAGACTGTAGGGCAGAGAGCGGCTGAGGACTCTGTCCCCCACGGTGGACAGACGGGCAGAAGGGACGGTGAGGTTGATAGAGGATGAAGATCTGAGAGAGCGGGACGGTATGCAACGTGCAGGAGGTCAGCAAGATATGGCGAGGTGAGGTTATTGGTGACCTTGAAGGTGCAGATCAGTTATTTTACATTGGGTGCGGTATTGCACAGTGAGCCTGCAGAAGATGTAGTTTTTGTAGTGACTTGTGGGGGACACCAAACAAATTGCAATACTCCAATGAAAAGTGACAAGGCTATGAACAAGGACAGCAGCAGTGTGGGGGTTGAGGGATGGATGGAGGAGATTGATGTTTTCTGAGTAGTAAGAATGTAAAATGATCAAAATTATCCTTCAATATCAGCCAACACAATCCCACTGATTACACCTGTTCCTTAATTTTGAGAGTGCTATTAGATAGCAATAATTCAACAGTAGTCAGTACCAATCTAGTGATACATTGATGATTGTTATACAGATCGAGAAGTCTTCTGAGTTAACTGCACATGATATTCGGATGTTTGCATGCACCTGCATCACTGAACTTAGTTACAATGATTATGTGACTTGACAGGAGATGTGGGTGCATGTTGATTAATAATGACAGATAAGTGTTGAGAGCTTGCAGGTCGAACATTTTGGCATCAGCCTTAAGCCTCACAGGTCACAAGTAGCCAGGCGGAAATGATTATGACGCACATGTAAAAAGGACATGTTCTGCTGCATTAATTTCGCCTGTGCATCAGACCCGCTGAGTTTGCCATTGCATGCACAGTTTATCCTGTATTTCTACCGGGAGGGGGTGTCTATGACTGGATATTGGTGGAGTTATTCCAGATTTTGTGTTTCACAATAATAATAATAAGAATAACAAATAAGAATAAGAATAATGCCTTCAACTTATACTGTATAGTGCTTTTCCCTGGTCAGTGGGATGGAAGTGTGGCTGTCATTCTGCGCCTACAGCCCCTTCGACCACCGTCAAACATCCAACCACATTCATTCATAGGCAATATGGGTTAAGTGTCTTGCCCAGGGACACGACGACATGCGCTTGGACAGGGATACACACTAGCGACCCTCCGGATGGAGGACATTCACTTACCCTCTGGAAGAAAGATCAAACTTGCCATGCCATTCATTGTGTACAGACTAAATTCTCTTTTGTTGAACACGCTCAGACTGAACACAATGAACTGTTTCAACGGATTTCTTATCTGCATTTGAGGTTTCTGATTGGGGCTAGGTCACTGATTAAATTGTTTAATCGTCAATAAAATACCACTTATTTTTGCCCTCTCTGCAACCAGTTGCTTTTATAAGTTCAATTTCAATTTCACGCAACGTCAACCTGCTCATTTAAATAAGCGCTACAATCAGAAGCAAGTAAATAGAGTCACATAGACCAAGGGAAGTGTAAACAACAGAATGTGTAATGGCGGGTCCCCACTTGTTTACAGTTTGGACGCTTGACTATTACTCAACAAACCACACCACAAAGAACAACTAACCATATCAGTGTGGAGAACTTGTACTTTGATATTAATGGAAAGAAAAAGTTTTTGAGACACTGAGCATCATGGCTTGCTTGCTGTGGCACAAAAACATGACCCTCAGGTCCCACACACACATTAATCAGCTACTCTAAGCTCTGCAACTGTCATTCAGGCAGCTGAAAGCCTTAAAAACAAAAAAAGGCCAAGAAGAGTGAAGAGTAGAGTGAGGTACTCGCAGGTGTGCTTCATGCCAGCAGGCATGGTCAGAGGGGTCACTTGTTATCCAGTCCACCTTTACTCTTCTGAAATAGCTTCATCCTCTATATGTGTGTTGACGCTCAGCTGGACTGTCTGTCAAACTGTCTGTGTAATGTTTTCTGACTATGACGGGCTGATTGCCCTCTTGTGAAAATGTCATACAATCTGTGAGAAATTGCCCCATCAGATCCATAGTATGTGTTTTTTTGGGTCAATCTTCATAAAAAATCTCTTGGGTTTTTGTTTTTTTTATTATATTGATGCAGAGTAAATATTCACTTGTGTGTAGAAATGAACATGACCTACAATCCTAATTGTGACATTTCTGCACGAGATTTGGCACGGATAAGAAAAGCTCTTCACATTGCAGCCATACAGTTAGCAGCATCAGTTAGCAGTTGTTGTCAAAGGTGACGCCATTGGTTGCTGCCGGAAGTGTGGAAGGTGTGAAATGTGACTGGAAATCAGAAAGGATGTCACCATGTTTCAACATGTCCATACATGCGCTAAACATGTTTAGAACAAGTCCTAGACTTGTCTTGACCACCACCCACCCGAAACGCCACAACCCTCTTGCCTCCAAGCGGGCCCCTCAAGTGAACCCCCAAGCGGCTGCCCTCCTCCCACACTTCCAGTCACAGCCTAACACATTCTCAACATAGATCTGAAGATTCACGTCAGAAAGATTCATTATATTCCTGTGCAGTGTTTTTTTTCTCACAACATCTGAGAGGGGTCTGCTTATGTCAATAAACATATGTTTTTAGAAGCCACCGTAAATATAATCGCCTCAACTCCACTAAAGACATGTCTAGAAATGTTCTGTCCTGCACCGTCACAGTGATGTCATCGTCTATCCATAGAGCAACATGTAAACAGAGCACACAACTGCACCTCTACATTTCTTACATTAGTCACATTTCCAATTTGCATCCATAAGATTATAGGAGGCTTCTTGCCATGCCCGAGAAAACTGAATGATACAAATCATAGGGGATTCCTCTACTTATGTTTATGGCAAGTCGTCCTTTAGAAACAACAATACTTTTCAGCCATGTACTCTGTGTTCTTATAAACAGTAGCAAATACATCATCTTACATTTTCTAGCTGACCACCTTCAAAGATATGTCTGCACATACTCAGTCTTTACTACAGTATGATATTACATTAGATTATTTAAACAAAACCGATGAATGAAGTGTGAGTTACTTTTCTGTCGCTGCATTTAATCCAATCACTATACTGAAGTAGGATATTACAATATTTAAACATTTCCATGTTCATCAACTAACTCGTGTAACATATATGGGTTAAATAAAAATGTAGTTAATTTAGGAGAAAAGAATAAGATGGAAGCGATGCCTGCGTTATTTCCGGTTTAGCCTAATTTTAAATTACAGTGTTATAAATCAAACTATTTTATCTAGGAAGGTCCATCACGTCACTTTTTATGTGGATAAAATTTAGGCAAAGTGGCGAGAATCCTTTTATCAGTCTCGTAATCTGAAGGTTGCTATACTTTATGAAATTTTGATAAGAGTTCTAGACGGCCAGAGGTTTCTTTCCTTGAACCCAAACACACACAACAACGCACGTAGTGAATTTTATGAAAAATTTAATGAGCTCCAGCACGGGGACTCTACAGGGAAACAACATAGGGAAAAAAAGAAAAAACAAACAAAGGACAGACATTGGCAAAGGAAACTGACTTGTGATGTGTGGTTGGTAGCGAGCGTGGGATGACAATGCGCATTGCTGGAATTCCTGTTCTCGTTAATTTGAAAATCAAATATGCACTAATCTGTACTTTGGTAGACCACAAAGTTGGATTTACGTGTGTTGACCAATTCAGGCAGGCGGGTCGATTTTCCAAAGTTGGCAACGGCGCTCACAAGGGATGGTTTGAAGAAAAAGGAAGGAAAGAGGAAAAGACGCCCTTCAAGCGCAGGTTGGCCTGCGCGCTGGCAGGGGCATAGCTTGCCACGCGGTCAGGGAAAGCTCGCACCGCAATTGCTTCCCAAAGGAGTCTCGTCCGTAAACTGCCCCACACCCAAAAGGGTAGCGGTGGGGAGTTGGCAAGTGCCTTCTGCGGTCCACGCTTGGCAGCGCGGCAGGGAAGTTCGGCATCTCCCAGCTTCCGCCACCTCGTGATGAGAGGTTGGGAGCTCCCCAGGCTGGGCCAGGCCGGCAGGTAGAACACCAGGTGAGGGAGCGAGCAAGACAAAGGAGCTTCAGCCTTTTTATCCGCTCCAGAGAGCGAGGCCGGCCCCTTTTGACCAAATGGAAGGCAGACCGCGCCTCTAGAATTGCATTTCATTTTAATGTAATTTGTGGTTTAAAACCAGTGGAATAAAATATTAATTGTTGGATTTAAGATAACAAGACCATTATTCAGAGTTGCCTTGTCACACGCACATCCTCTTTAATACCGGTAACGAATGTTTCAAATGTGATGTGATTGTTGAGAACACTAATATTTGCAATGTGGTATTTGTGTGGTGCGGAGTGAAACATTTCATCTGGTTCAAATTTTGAAAGAAAGTGTATAGTACCATTTTTTTTTCATGAATGAAGAGAAGCTTCATTCAAATGTACTATGCATTGACAGGAGAGTAACAGTAATGGACAACTGCCACTCTGGATTCCATTTAAGATGAGTGGGTGTGCAAGTCAAATCTATTCATGGGGCTGGATGAGACGTCCGGAAATAGCAAAGCTTCTAATTGGGGGATTGTTATCAGGATGAATCAGAGCTGACACACACCTGCAGCAGCCTTTTGGTAAATGTCACAGAAATGCATCTGAAGTCGCAGGAACAGACTTGTGACTCGACTGGAAAGTCCAATTGGTAACTTTGGCTAAGTCTTGCTTTTTGGGGGTTTTCTTTAGGTGCTTTATTTTACTCAACTGCAAACGGGAGGAGGTGTATATTGGGGGGGGGGGGCATACAGTGGTGCCTTGAGATACGGGTTTACTTTGTTCCGTGACCATGCTTGTAACTTTTTGCTTTTTGAAGTCAAAGCAAAAAATCTGCTGAAAACGGCTCGCATCGTGAAAAAACTGGGTCACTCGTATCTCCAGGAACAAATGTATTTTTCAAAACCAACACAACATTGACAACAACTGTTATCATTGGGAGGGTTTTCTTTCGATGAGTGAAATAGATGTCAGAGAGGCCATTAACTCCTGGAAAACTTCTCAATTCCGCCAGAAAAATGCAATACCTCAAAGAATTCAATTTGAGACATTTAACTGGCCTCTCTCTATGTTTGCATCTACTACCGTGGACACTTGGAATATGAGGGTGACTACATTACACAGCAATTAATCCCAGCAATACAAATCACTCTCCAAAAAAACAATGTGTATGTCAGCTGTCTTGAAAAGGTGAGTAGTTTTATCCATCCATCCATTTTCTGAGCCGCTTCTCCTCACTAGGGTTGCAGGCGTGCTGGAGCCTATCCCAGCTGTCATCGGGCAGGAGGCGGGGTACACCCTGAACTGGTTGCCAGCCAATCGCAGGCCACATACAAACAGACAACCATTCGCACTCACATGCACACCTACGGGCAATTTAGAGTCTCCAATTTATGCATGTTTTTGGGATGTGGGAGGAAACCAGAGTGCCCGGAGAAAACCCACGCAGGCACGGGGAGAACATGCAAACTACACACAGGCGAGGCCGGGGATTGAACCCGGGTCCTCAGAACTGTGAGGCTGACGCTCTAACCAGTCGGCCACCGTGCCGCCTGAGTAGTTTTATTTGATTTTAATTTAATTCATAGCAGTGAACTCATCTTTATAGTTGTATGAGTTTTAAGAATGCTAAAATGTTACTTAAAAGATTGTACATCTACTAAAGGCTTTGTTTTTAAAAACATAATTCCAATAAGAAAGCACATGTAAAAGTTCAGTTTAAACAAAATTTACAAGTACCGGTAATGTCAGCAAATTAGATACATTTTAATTATATATACTCATCACTTTGAGTTCAAAGCAAATCTGGGTGTAGGGTGTTTGTGTTTCAAAGGCGCTGGCAATGTTCCTTGTTTCAAACAGTAAATGAGTAAGTATCAGTGCCAATACTGTACTGTGCTTTACTAGTAAACAGAGGTGTGGGCTCGAGTCATGCATTTGATGACTTTAGACTCGACTTGCCAATATGTTAAAAGGCTTGCAATTCAACTTGGACTTGAACAGCAATGACCCGTGACTTCACTTGGAATTGTACTCCTTGACTTGAAAAGACTTGCTACTTTGACCAAAGCACTGAGGAACCAACACTTTGTAGCTTTCCCCTTCTACACCTCTGCTAGTAAAAATGCTCCGATACTTCGACACCAATACCACTTCACCAGACTGAAAAATACCTTCCAGGCATGTGGAGAAGGAGCCATGTCAGCTGTGTATAGATACTTTAAAGGTAAACATGGATGACAACACTGAAGCTGACTGCAAAATGGATGACAAAGTAACCAATGGTGTGATAACATCACTTCAGCTGGGCTGCCAGTTATATTTTAGAACTTAAATGCCTTGTGTTACAGGGTGCATTTAAGTAAAATGAGTGGCAAGACGGTTAGAAAATGTCAGACGGTTGGATGTCAAAATGTCAGTAACAACAAGTTGTTATATTTCAGTAAAACATTGGCATGCTCAAGAAAAGCTTGTGTTATTGAACCAAATTTCATTTAAATAAAACACATTTTCATCACACTTGAAAGACGATGGCATTATCAAGTAAAATCGGTCAGAAAAAAAGTGGTGTATCACTGCATCCCTAAAACACACTGTATGTAAAGTATATGACTCTGAGGGGGTCACGCTTAGTTTACAGTCGTGAGGCAGTCCTGGGTGTAAAGATATACCTGCAGTTTTGGTCCTTTGAAACACAAGTGACAGTTGTTAGTATTGCAATCAAGAAGGAGGACTGAAGGTAATACTGTACCTTCCATTATGACTGTAGAATCAGCGAGCATTCTCATGATAACAACGTCTCAGCGTCTCGTTTCTTCTCGCTGTCAGAAAGCGAGTGTGTTTCCATGGTGACCACGCAGCTATTAAGCCAGCTGTCCAAACGAAGATATCAAAGTGTGCAGAGTTGAGAGGGACTTCTATATACATTTGCACTCGTGGAAATGATCGACCGCGTGTCATTCATTACCAGGCTGTGAAAATCCTACTCAGGTATAATAATACAGTATCTTAAAGACTTGTTTAAATCAATATTTCTCTTGATAAGCCTGCCCCACTAATTGTATTTAGCAATCTCATCTTCATGGTGCTCATACATGCTATGTTGCATGAATGCTATGTATGTCACCATCTGGCAGCCACTGCAATATTGTCCTGCCGTGCTCCTGCCACAATGACATGTTTGCTAATGGAAAAACTGGTTGTATTTACAGGGTTGTCCACAAAATAGATATTTATGTAGGAGAGCGATGGGTTATTTATTTTATTTCTTATCTGGCAATGTGCTGTATGTTTAGTCGCAAAGGAGCCACAGATTTAACCATACGCCATATGCTACATGATGTACATAAAAACAAAGACATCCAAGCAGGCTAACCCTCCCGTGGGCTAATAGGTTACTATGACAACCATAGAATGGAAAGGAGTTCCCTGGTTGCTCCCTCGAGTTAGAAAAGGTTTTCCTTTTTCTCTCCTCTAGTCTGACATGATCATACATCATCACCTCGAATGGACACAACACGTCCAAAATTTAACCCTGCTGAAAAGGAGGGGGATCAACACACAACCCTGGGGGGCCCCCATGTTCAGAGTGATGGTGCTGGATGTGTTGCTGCCGACCCGTACTGCCTGCGCTCTCCCTGTCAAAAAGTCCAGCAGCCAGTTGCACATCAAAGTGTTGAGCCCCAGGTGGTCCAGTTTGTAGATCAGTTGTTTAGGGATGATGGTACTGAATGCTGAGATGAAGTCTATGAACAGCATTTTTACATATGAGTCCTTAGAGTCCAGGTGTGTGAGGGCAGAGTGAAGGGCGGTGGAGACGGCGTCATTGGTTGACCGGTTGGACTGATATGCAAACTGCAAGGAGTCCAAGGAGGGGGGAAGGGAGGACTTGACGTGGTGCATGACTAGCCGCTCGAACCACTTCATCAGGATGGGAGTGAGCGCTACCGGACTGTAGTCATTGAGGGAGGAGGGAGACGACTTCTTCGGGACCGGGATGATGGTGGTGGATTTGAAGCATGGTGGACAACACCCTGATTTAAGGAGGTGTTGAAGATGTCCGTGAAGACATCTGTGAGTTCAGCTGCACAGTCCCTCAGAACACGACCAACAGCCAATTAAGAAGCAATCTGTTGCCGAACAAAAAGAGGAGCAACTCGTTGTGCTGTTTGTATAATGTGTCTCTCAAATCATTCACCATAAAAAAAATGACAAAGAGAAGGCCAGATAAGATGGCCTATTACTACTCCTTGTTTGGCACCCTACTGCGTCTCACAGGTCAGTCTTGGTAATAAACCAGACATCTGTTTTAGGGGAGGAGGCTCATGAATAGGGGTGTGCCGAGCCGATCTTTGAGATCAAAAATCGGTCCGATGCCAGCAAAAAAACACAGATCAGATCGGATCGGACTGGATCTAAAATCTCCGATTGTACCACTTTTACACAATCAGTCCATTCCATGCGCCGCTCCAGCACTTCTATCCAGCCGCGCCCGGATGGCATGCAGAGCCCACGTAATCGCAACAACAGGTTCCTAAGGTCCTACCGTAGTAGCAAGGAGTAACAGTGAATGTTGCTTGCTTAAAGTCGTTTATTGACACTCCAGTTGAAGTTAACTCTAAAACTAAAAGCACATTAAAGACTTATCACTTATCGCGGGTGGCAATCGTGATGACGTCACTGCGACTATCCCGCCCGCAATTTGCCTTTATACTCAAGCGCAACCCACGCGCGCTGTTTTGAAAATGTGCTGAGAGATGATCTCCGCGGCATTCTCCCCGCGGCGACAATTTGTGCCGTGTGCTCAAGTGGCGCGTAGGGGCCGCGCGGCCCAATGCGTCGGTCACGTGATCCAATGCCGGTGCTGTCGGCCGCGCGAGCGCTGGAGTATAAAGAGCCCTTTACACCTATTGAATGTTCAAATACATTGTAGACTTAGTTTCTTTTATCGTTTTTGTTCAGAAAAATCACTAGCTCAAAGCTAACGCAATGAATGAAAAATACCATTGACAAGCTAATGAAAATGTGCATCAAACTTGCGGCACTTATATCTCCCAAAATAATGAATATTGGTACACAAACGCTGTATAACCACATACCGACAGGAAATATAACAATAGGCATATGGCATGTGTTCTTCAGACGCTGTGAAAAACGAGTTATAACAATATTCGATCGTGACTTCCACTTTCTTTGTTACTGCGAGTGCGTATCTCATTGCGTGCACCACATTGCCCCTCAGAGGTCGAGACGGACACTACAGTTACTTCATGTAACCCAATGGTTAATAATAAATGGGTCAGTTTTTTTCTCATACCTACTGTTGCTGATTATTGTTCTCTGTCTGAATAATATCACTTGATTAAGCCTTTTCTAAAATTACATACAACAAAATAAGTATGATTATTGCTGAAATCGGATTGGCCCGATATCGGTGTCGCCCAAACAAAAGGCTGCAATATTGGTATCGGGTCAGAAGTGGAAAAAATTGGATCGGGACATCCCTACTCAAGATTGTCATTGAAAATATAAAGATGTGTTTGATGCACTGTGGTGGTCATCTTGAGTAAACCACACACATAAGAGCAGTAAGAATACAGGAGTTCCTTCTCATGTGTGGAGTCTCTCAAATTTTAAAAAGTGGTGATGAAGTTAAAATTCAGTATGTGCCGCAATTTACTCGAAAGACAATGACAAATATCTGATCACAGATAGCAGCCTGTTCTGGCACATTTTCCATTACAGACAAAACAAATCCTGAACAATTTTGTGACAATAACAGAACAAAAACCTAAGCAGGAACACTCATCGAAAAACTCTCCTCATTTTCGTAATTGAAGCATGTGCACATGTTCAAGAGGCTCCTGTGTTTTCCCCCTATAATATGCACTCTGTGTCATGATGAACTGCTTGACTTCTCTGATAGCATAGTTGGAATCAGATTCAAAGGCACCTGACAGGCTCCATATCTTGCTGTGTAACAAAACTTTGTACAAGACCTCCACCATCTTTAACCGGGTGCCAACAAAACACCTCATCATCAGCGTCAGTCATCTTTGACACTGTGCCAGTGCCAGTAGCTTATTTAACCAATCATTCTCAACTGGAAAAATAAAACCGAAAAAAAAGAGAGCGAGAAATTATATGATCTTAATAATGAGTGAACATATTGAATTTACTGAGCTAATAAAAACAGTACCTAGGATGTCAGGAAATTTGCAGGTTGAACTTAACCAACCATATTCCCTGATGTTATCTTTCACAGAACAGTGACAGGAAAAGCCAGGAAACAGCAAGCTTTGATCGGCAGTGTAAAACTGCACTAGTTCTGGAATCAAAACTATCTGAAACTGTAGACAAGATCCATAATTGATGCTGCAGATGTACAACAATCAATTCATTTCATATTTGTCATACAATTTATGACAGTGTATAATTAATAACCCTTATTAAACACAGAAGCCCAAACACTCAGAAAAAAAAATGAATCAATAATAAAAAACATTACAATAATAAATAAAGAATAAACGATATTGACCGGAAGCTCCAGTTAATAGACCAAGGCCACAGAAGGTCAGGGAAATTCATCAAGGTGTGCTGGTGAGAAATTAACATGACAAAAATTGCGGGATATACTGTTAAATCTAACTTTCTCCCTTAGAGTCTTCTTCAAACTGCACTTAAGAGGCAACAGCACAACGGCCAGCGAGCTGTGAGAACGTCTGTCTACTTACTGATAGAATGTGCCACGGCTTTGCTGGCCTGCCTCTGGTATAAAATCATATAGGTAGCTTCGCATACCTCCAGTTACGTGTCTGTGGTGCTATCGGTTTGCATGTTGAGCTGTTACCCGAAAGATTGGTGGTTTGAGCCCTGCAGTGGTGCTTTTCTGAATTTCCCTCTGCTATAAATTCAACCTCTAATGTTTATCTATTACTTTGACAGATAATGAAAAGACAATTGGCTTATTTGTTGAAATCCAAAAACCCAACTACAATTCAGACTTACAGTTGGTCAACAAATAGTTTGCTCATGTTCCTGTTTTTGTGCGCTTGTAACAATGTACTAAAACTGAAAATGATCAAACCGCAACTTCACATATTCAGATTGTTTTCAACGAGTACAGCCATTCCATAGTTTAGTGTCAAGAACTACTCATCTTTTACTGGGATCTGGATGAAATCCAGATTATGTCCAGCCGTTGTCTACGGCATGAATTGTCTTGAATTGTACATCGTACTGCAATTGACTGGCGATCAGCCTCGGGTGTAGGCTGCCTCTCAGCGGCTGGGAAAGTAAGCAGGGAAAGGCTCAAGCTCACCCACAACGGTCGTGAGGATAAGAAGTAAAAATAGAAAGATGGCTGGATAGATAGATGGATTTTCTACTCCTATTCAAGCTGACCTGGTGTATAACATTCCTGTTAACTGAAAGGTGTCATGAACGGAACAGAGGCTAGGACCCAAAAATGCAAGACTCCAAAACAAATGGACAGTTTCCAAAAAGAGAGGTTTAATAGACGGGCATAGGTCGGTACACGGGCAGGCAATCCAAGAAGGGCAACAGTATCCAAGAACATGAGGCAAAGAGGCAAGGTCGATAATCGGAACAGGGTCAAAGTCTTACTGTGAGTCTGTGACAAGGAATGCTGGAACGTGACGACAAGGTACAACGAACTGGCAACGAGTGGGAATGAGACACGAGGTTAAATACAATCTGTAATTAGGTATGAACGAGGCACAGGTGGTGAAGATGCTCACAGGAGCAGGTGTGTGAGCAACGAGAGAGAGGAAGACAAAACCTGGAACACACGCACACACACACACACACACACACACACACACACACGACAGTACCCCCCCCTTAACGGCCGGCCCCAGACGGCCCTGGGGCCCCTGGATGCGCAACGTGGAAGTCCCGAATGAGCGAATCATCCATGATAAACGCAGACGGTACCCATGAACGTTCCTCAGGCCCATAGCCCTCCCAGTCCACCAGATATTGAAACCCCCTCCCCCTCCGACGAGACGACAACAGCCGCTTCACAGCGAAGACAGGGCCCCCATCCACAAACCGGGGGGAGGAGGGGGCCTGGAAGGCGGGACCAGAGGGGAGTCCCGGGCTGGTTTGAGTAGGCTGACATGAAAAGCAGGGTGGACCCGCATCGACCTTGGGAGCCTCAGCTTCACGGTGACAGGGTTGATGATCTTTGTGATGGGGAAGGGCCCAACGAACCTGTGAAGCGGCTGTTGTCGTCTCGTCGGAGGGGGAGGGGGTTTCAATATCTGGTGGACTGGGAGGGCTATGGGCCTGAGGAACGTTCATGGGTACCGTCTGCGTTTATCATGGATGATTCGCTCATTCGGGACTTCCACGTTGCGCATCCAGGGGCCCCAGGGCCGTCTGGGGCCGGCCGTTAAGGGGGGGGTACTGTCATGTGTGTGTGTGTGTGTGTGTGCGTGTGCGTGTGTGTTCCAGGTTTTGTCTTCCTCTCTCTCGTTGCTCACACACCTGCTCCTGTGAGCATCTTCACCACCTGTGCCTCGTTCATACCTAATTACAGATTGTATTTAACCTCGTGTCTCATTCCCACTCGTTGCCAGTTCGTTGTACCTTGTCGTCACGTTCCAGCATTCCTTGTCACAGACTCACAGTAAGACTTTGACCCTGTTCCGATTATCGACCTTGCCTCTTTGCCTCATGTTCTTGGATACTGTTGCCCTTCTTGGATTGCCTGCCCGTGTACCGACCTATGCCCGTCTATTAAACCTCTCTTTTTGGAAACTGTCCATTTGTTTTGGAGTCTTGCATTTCTTAAGTCCAGTTTGGTGAAAACCTTGGCTCCCTCCAGGAACTCCAAGGCGGTGGAGATGAGAGGAAGAGGGTACCTGTTTTTTACAGTGATATCGTTGAGACCCCGGTAATCGATACAGGGTCGCAGGGTCTTGTCTTTCTTGTCCACAAAGAAATATCCTGCTCCCGCAGGGGATGAAGATGGGCGAATGAGGCCGGCTGCCAGTGATTCCTCCACGGCCTTGTGTTCCGGCCCTGAAAGAGAGAACAACCTGCCTCGTGGGGGTGTGGTTCCAGGCAGCAAGTCAATAGCACAGTCATAAGGTCTGTGGGGTGGAAGGGATTTGGCCTTGGACTTGGAAAAAACGTCTTTAATATCCTGGTAACAGGTGGGCACTTGAGATAAATCAGGATCCCCAGATGGGGTCTGTGGATTGTCCTTAGAAACATGACCCTGAACATCACATGGCGGCTTGAAACAGTTCCGGGCGCAATTGCTGCCCCATGACATAACCTGCCCAGAGGACCAGTCAATGTGGGGGTTATGTAATCTCAACCATGGGTTCCCTAAGATAAGGTCCTGATTCATGGCGTCAAAAACATGAAAACTAATGCGTTCCGAGTGAGAATCGGGAAATGTCAATGTGAGTGTTTGAGTGCGGTGAGTGATTTTGCCCATAAAACTGCCGTCTGCAGCATAGGTGTTGCGGTGGCGTTTTATTTCAAAGGTTCTAAGGTGCATACGTTTAACGAGGATGGAGTTGAGTAAGTTTGCGTCAGAACCAGAGTCAATTAATACAGGTGTATGAATTTCTTGATCAGGAGAGCATAGTGTCACTTTAGGAAGAACCCGTGTAGGGTCTTCCTTCATCAAATTCAGACTCACCTCTCCCGTGCCCTTGCTACCGGCACCGGCAACTTTGACGTGACAGTTGCTCACGGAATGACCCAACTGACCGCAGTAGAAGCACCGCCCTTCCCTCAGCCGGCATTGACGTTCCTCAGGGGAGAGACGGAACCTGCCCAGTTGCATGGGTTCCTCCGTGGGGACGTTAGCCAGTGGGCTGAGACCGGAACCAGGGGATCTGCCTTGGTTTGGCTGGTCACCGAGGCTTGTCCTCAAAGTGCGCGGTGACGCAGCCTTCCGCCGATCTCCATCCAGCTCGCGATCCAAAAGCCTCCTGTCGATTTTTACGGCGAGAGCGATGAGTGTGTCCAAGTCGGTCGGCAGGTCTAGCGGCACTAAATGATCCTTGACGGCGGGGGATAGTCCTTGAAAAAAGGCATCGAGTAGCGCCCGATTATTCCAATGACTCTCAGCTGCTAGAATGCGAAACTCAATCGCGTAATCTGACACCCTGCGCATGCCTTGTCGTAAGGTGACAAGGGAGCGAGCTGCCTCACGATCAGGAGTGGAAAATTGAAAAATTTGCTCCATAGTCTTTACGAAAAAAGCCCATGAATGACACGTGGCGGAATTGCGGCTCCATTCAGCAGTAGCCCACGCCTCCGCACGACCAGTCAGGTGGGAAATGACGAAAGCGATCTTTGCCCGCTCGGTGGGGAAGACAGCTGCCTGGAGCTCAAAGTGGAGTTCGCACTGCGTGATGAACGGCTTAATGTTCCCAGAATTTCCCGAGAACCTCTCCGGTCGAGAGAGCTGTGGGCAGACAGCAGCGGAGGTGGCAGGTGGCTGCATGTTGACTGTTTCACATGGAAATACCGTGGCGGTATTGGGTGTGGTGCCAACTGGTTCCTTGTCTTGGATAATTTTCATAAGAAGTTCAAACTGTGAGGCCACCTGTCTCATCATATTGTCCTGATGCCTTGACAGTCCCTCTAGATGAAGGTGGAGGGCAGCAAGCTGCTCATCCTGCTTCGAGAGGCGTTGACCCTGCGCTTGAAGGGCTTTGCGCACCGGGTCTGAGTCTGCTGGGTCCATGTTATGGCCAGTTCGTTCTGTCATGAACGGAACAGAGGCTAGGACCCAAAAATGCAAGACTCCAAAACAAATGGACAGTTTCCAAAAAGAGAGGTTTAATAGACGGGCATAGGTCGGTACACGGGCAGGCAATCCAAGAAGGGCAACAGTATCCAAGAACATGAGGCAAAGAGGCAAGGTCGATAATCGGAACAGGGTCAAAGTCTTACTGTGAGTCTGTGACAAGGAATGCTGGAACGTGACGACAAGGTACAACGAACTGGCAACGAGTGGGAATGAGACACGAGGTTAAATACAATCTGTAATTAGGTATGAACGAGGCACAGGTGGTGAAGATGCTCACAGGAGCAGGTGTGTGAGCAACGAGAGAGAGGAAGATAAAACCTGGAACACACACGCACACACACACACACACACACACATGACAAAGGTTGGTGGTTCGAGCCCACCCAGGGACGCACTCCGATATTTCTGAATTTCCGTTTGTTACTGGGTTTTGGATAAAATCCAGAATGTTTAGCCATTGTCGAGGGCATGAATTGTACACAGTGCTGCAATTGGCTGGCGATCAGCCGAGTGTGTACCCTGCCTCTCACCGGCTGGGCAAGGCTCCATCTCACCCACCACAGTAGTTAGATAAGCAGGAAAGATGATGGATGGGTGGATGGTCTTGTGCACTTGCTCCAAGCTGGCCTGTTGTATAACGTTGCACGAGCTAGCCAACCATAGGTAGGACTGGATGTCCCTGTGTGCAATCGGCTAGGGTGTTCGGCTGTTAACCAAATGGTTGGTGGTTTGAACCCAGCCAGGGATGCACTCCTGAATTTCTGTCTGTCATCAAATAAAAATCTGTTTATCTATCATTTTGATAGGTAATGAAAAGGCAATTGGCGTACTTGTTGCAATTCAAAAACTCTTAAATATAATTCAGACATACAGTTGTTAAACAAATAGTTTACTCATTTTCATGTTTTTGTGTGCTTGTAACAAAGTACTAAAACTGTCATTGATCAAACCACTCAAAAGTGCAACTTCACATATTTAGATTTTATTCCACAAGTCAGCCTTTCCCCAGTTTAGTGTAAAGATCTATTCAGCTTTTATTGGGTTCTGGATGAAATCCAGAATATGTCCAGCCGTTGTCTTGGGCATGAATTGTCTTGTATTGTACATAGTGCTGCAATTGACTAGCGACCAGCCGAGTCTGTACCCTGCCTCTCGCCAGCTGGGAAGGTGAGCTGGGAAAGACATCAGCTCACCCATAACAGTCGTGAGGATAAGCAGGAAAGAAAATCGATGGATGGATGGATGGATATATGGGTCTTTCCAGTTCCTCCTCAAGCTGACCTGGTGTAAAATACTCCATGACCTAGCTAGCCATGGGGTAGACCACATGTCTCTGTGGCGCGATCGGTCAGCGCGTTCGGCTGTTAACTGAAAGGTTGGTGGTTCAAGCCCACCCAGGGACGCACGCCAGTTGTATTGACTTTACCTCTGCTATCAAATCAAAACCTGTTTGTCTTTCACTTTGATAGGTCATGAAAAAACAATTGGCTGATTTGTTGAAATTCAAAAACTCTTAACGATAATTCAGACATCCAGTTGGTCGACAAATAGTTTACTCATCTTTGTGTTTCTGTGTTTTTGTCACAAAGTACTAACACTGTTAATGATCAACTCACTCAGAAGTGATACTTCACATATTTAGATTTTGTGACTGGCAATTAGCCTCGGGTGTATCTTGTCTTTCGCCGATTGGAAAAGTGAGCAGGGAAAGGCTGCAGCTCACCCACAACAGTCGTGAGGTTAAGCAGGAAAGAAAATCGATGGATGGATGGATGGATGAATGGATATATGGGTCTTTCCAGTTCCTCCTCAAGCTGAGCTGGTGTAAAAAACTCCATGACCTAGCCAGCCATGGGGTAGACCACATGTCTCTGTGGCGCAATCGGTCAGTGCGTTCGGCTGTTAACTGAAAGGTTGGTGGTTCAAGCCCACCCAGGGACGCACGCCAGTTGTATTGCCTTTCCTTCTGCTATCAAATGAAAACCTGTTTATCTTTCACTTTGATAGGTCATGAAAAGACAATTGGCTGATTTGTTGAAATTTGAAAACTCGTCACGATAATTTGGACTTCCAGTTGGTCGACAAATAGTTTACTCATCTTCGTGTTTCTGTGTGTTTGTAACAAATTACTAAAACTGTTAATGATCAACTCACTCAGAAGTGCAACTTCACATATTTAGATTTTGTGACTGGTGATTAGCCTAGGGTGTATCTTGTCTTTCGCCGATTGGAAAAGTGAGCTGGGAAAGGCTGCAGCTCACCCACAATAGTCGTGAGGATAAGCAGGAAAGAAAATCGATGGATGGATGGATGGATGGATGGATGAATGGATGAATGGATGAATGGATGAATGGATGAATGGATATATGGGTCTTTCCAGTTCCACCTGCAGCTGACCTGGTGTAAAATACTCCATGACCTAGCCAGCCATTGGTTAGACCACATGTCTCTGTGGAGCAATCGGTCAGCGCGTTCGGCTGTTAACCGAAACGTTGGTGGTTCAAGCCCACCCAGGGACGCATGCCAGTTGTATTGACTTTACCTCTGCTATCAAATCAAAACCTGTTTATCTTTCACTTTGATAGGTCATGAAAAGACAATTGGCTGATTTGTTGAAATTCAAAAACTCTTAACGATAATTCAGACATCCAGTTGGTCGACAAATAGTTTACTCATCTTCGTGTTTCTGTGTGTTTGTAACAAAGTACTAAAACTGTTAATGATCAACTCACTCAGAAGTGCAAGTTCACATATTTAGATTTTGTGACTGACGATGAGCCTCGGGTGTACCTTGTCTCTCGCCGGTTGGAAAAGTGAGCTGGGAAAGGCTGCAGCTCACCCACAACAGTCGTGAGGATAAGCAGGAAAGAAAATGGAAGGATGGATGGATGAATGGATAATGGGTCTTTCCAGTTCCTGACCTGGTGTATAATGATCCAGGACCTAGCCAAACATTGCAGTAAACAGCATGTCTCTGTGGCGCAATCGGTCAGCGCGTTCGGCTGTTAACTGAAAGGTTGGTGGTTCAAGCCCACCCAGGGACGCACGCCAGTTGTATTGACTTTACCTCTGCTATCAAATCAAAACCTGTTTGTCTTTCACTTTGATAGGTCATGAAAAAACAATTGGCTGATTTGTTGAAATTCAAAAACTCTTAACGATAATTCAGACATCCAGTTGGTCGACAAATAGTTTACTCATCTTCGTGTTTCTGTGTGTTTGTAACAAATTACTAAAACTGTTAATGATCAACTCACTCAGAAGTGCAACTTCACATATTTAGATTTTGTGACTGGTGATTAGCCTAGGGTATATCTTGTCTTTCGCCGATTGGAAAAGTGAGCTGGGAAAGGCTGCAGCTCACCCACAATAGTCGTGAGGATAAGCAGGAAAGAAAATCGATGGATGGATGGATGGATGGATGGATGAATGGATGAATGGATGAATGGATATATGGGTCTTTCCAGTTCCACCTGAAGCTGACCTGGTGTAAAATACTCCATGACCTAGCCAGCCATGGGGTAGACTGCATGTCTCTGTGGCGCAATCGGTCAGCGCGTTCGGCTGTTAACTGAAAGGTTGGTGGTTCAAGCCCACCCAGGGACGCACGCCAGTTGTATTGACTTTACCTCTGCTATCAAATCAAAACCTGTTTGTCTTTCACTTTGATAGGTCATGAAAAGACAATTGGCTGATTTGTTGAAATTTGAAAACTCGTCACGATAATTTGGACTTCCAGTTGGTCGACAAATATTTGACTCATCTTCGTGTTTCTGTGTATTTGTCACAAAGTACAAACACTGTTAATGATCAACTCACTCAGAAGTGCAAGTTCACATATTTAGATTTTGTGACTGACGATGAGCCTCGGGTGTACCTTGTCTCTCGCCGGTTGGGAAAGTGAGCTGGGAAAGGCTGCAGCTTACCCACAACAGTCGTGAGGATAAGCAGGAAAGAAAATCGATGGATGGATGGATGGATGGATGAATGGATGAATGGATGAATGGATATATGGGTCTTTCCAGTTCCTCCTCAAGCTGACCTGGTGTAAAATACTCCATGACCTAGCCAGCCATGGGATAGCCGGCATGTCTCTGTGGCGCAATCGGTCAGCGCGTTCGGCTGTTAACTGTAAGGTTGGTGGTTCAAGCCCACCCAGGGACGCACGCCAGCTGTATTGACTTCCCTTCTGCTATCAAATGAAAACCTGTTTATCTTTCACTTGGATAGGTCATGAAAAGACAATTGGCTGATTTGTTGAAATTCAAAAACTGATAACTATAATTCAGACTGACAGTTGGTAGACAAATAATTTACTCATCTTCGTGTTTCTGTGTGTTTGTCACAAAGTACGAACACTGTTAATGATCAACTCACTCAGAAATGATACTTCACAATTTTAGATTTTGTGACTGGTGATTAGCCCCAGGTGTATCTTGTCTTTCGCCGATTGGAAAAGTGAGCTGGGAAAGGCTGCAGCTCACCCACAACAGTCGTGAGGATAAGCAGGAAAGAAAATCGATGTAGGATGGATGGATGGATGGATGGATGGATGAATGGATGAATGGATATATGGGTCTTTCCAGTTCCTCCTCAAGCTGACCTGGTGTAAAATACTCCATGACCTAGCCAGCCATGGGGTAGACTGCATGTCTCTGTGGCGCAATCGGTCAGCGCGTTCGGCTGTTAACTGAAAGGTTGGTGGTTCAAGCCCACCCAGGGACGCATGCCAGTTGTATTGACTTTACCTCTGCTATCAAATCAAAACCTGTTTGTCTTTCACTTTGATAGGTCATGAAAAGACAATTGGCTGATTTGTTGAAATTCAAAAACTCTTAACGATAATTCAGACATCCAGTTGGTCGACAAATAGTTTACTCATCTTTGTGTTTCTGTGTGTTTGTAACAAAGTACTAAAACTGTTCATGATCAACTCACTCAGAAGTGCAACTTGACATATTTAGATTTTGTGACTGGCGATTAGCCTCGGGTGTATCTTGTCTTTCGCCGATTGGAAAAGTGAGCTGGGAAAGGCTGCAGCTCACCCACAACAGTCGTGAGGATAAGCAGGAAAGAAAATGGAAGGATGGATGGATGAATGATATGGAATGAATAATGGGTCTTTCCAGTTCCCTGACCTGGTGTATAATGATCCAGGACCTAGCCAAACATTGCAGTAAACAGCATGTCTCTGTGGCGCAATCGGTCAGCGCGTTCGGCTGTTAACTGAAAGGTTGGTGGTTCAAGCCCACCCAGGGACGCACGCCAGTTGTATTGCCTTTCCTTCTGCTATCAAATCAAAACCTGTTTATTGTCACTTTGATCGGTCATGAAAAGACAATTGGCTGATTTGTTGAAATTTGAAAACTCATAACTATAATTCAGACATGACAGTTGGTCGATAAATAGTTTCCTCATCTTCGTGTTTCTGTGTGTTTATAACAAAGTACGAAAACTGTTAATGATCAACTCACTCAGAAGTGCAAATTCACATATTTAGATTTTGTGACTGGCGATGAGCCTAGGGTGTATCTTGTCTTTCGCCGATTGGAAAAGTGAGCTGGGAAAGGCTGCAGCTCACCCACAATAGTCGTGAGGATAAGCAGGAAAGAAAATCGATGGATGGATGGATGGATGAATGGATGAATGGATGAATGGATATATGGGTCTTTCCAGTTCCTCCTCAAGCTGACCTGGTGTAAAATACTCCATGACCTAGCCAGCCATGGGGTAGACCACATGTCTCTGTGGCGCAATCGGTCAGCGCGTTCGGCTGTTAACTGAAAGGTTGGTGGTTCAAGCCCACCCAGGGACGCACGCCAGTTGTATTGACTTGACCTCTGCTATCAAATCAAAACCTGTTTGTCTTTCACTTTGATAGGTCGTGAAAAGACAATTGGCTGATTTGTTGAAATTCAAAAACTCTTAACGATAATTCAGACATCCAGTTGGTCGACAAATAGTTTACTCATCTTCGTGTTTCTGTGTGTTGGTAACAAAGTACTAAAACTGTTCATGATCAACTCACTCAGAAGTGCAACTTGACATGTTTAGATTTTGTGACTGGCGATTAGCCGAGGGTGTATCTTGTCTTTCGCCGATTGGAAAAGTGAGCTGGGAAAGGCTGCAGCTCACCCACAACAGTCGTGAGGATAAGTAGGAAAGAAAATGGAAGGATGGATGGATGAATGAATAATGGGTCTTTCCAGTTCCTGACCTGGTGTATAATGATCCAGGACCTAGCCAAACATTGCAGTAAACAGCATGTCTCTGTGGCGCAATCGGTCAGCGCATTCGACTGTTAACTGAAAGGTTGGTGGTTCAAGCCCACCCAGGGACGCACGACAATTGTATTGCCTTTCCTTCTGCTATCAAATCAAAACCTGTTCATTGTCACTTTGATCGGTCATGAAAAGACAATTGGCTGATTCGTTGAAATTTGAAAACTCTTCACAATATTTCAGACTTCCGGTTGGTCGATAAATAGTTTCCTCATCTTCGTGTTTCTGTGTGTTTGTAACAAAGTACTAAAACTGTTAATGATCAACTCACTCAGAAGTGCAAATTCACATATTTAGATTTTGTGACTGGCGATGAGCCTAGGGTGTATCTTGTCTTTCGCCGATTGGAAAAGTGAGCTGGGAAAGGCTGCAGCTCACCCACAATAGTCGTGAGGATAAGCAGGAAAAAAAATCGATGGATGGATGGATGGATGGATTGATGAATTGATGAATGGATATATGGGTCTTTCCAGTTCCACCTGAAGCTGACCTGGTGTAAAATACTCCATGACCTAGCCAGCCATTGGGTAGACCGCATGTCTCTGTGGCGCAATCGGTCAGCGCGTTCGGCTGTTAACTGAAAGGTTGGTGGTTCAAGCCCACCCAGGGACGCACTCCTGTTTTTTGGCTTTCCCTCTGCTATCAAAACCTGTTCATTGTCACTTTGATCGGTCATGAAAAGACAATATGCTGGTTTGTTGAGATTCGAAAACTCATAACTATAATTCAGACTGACAGTTGGTAGACAAATAGTTTACTCATCTTCGTGTTTCTGTGAGTTTGTATCAAAGTACTAAAACTGTAAATGATCAACTCACTCAGAAGTGCAAGTTCACATATTTAGATTTTGTGACTGACGATGAGCCTCGGGTGTACCTTGTCTCTCGCCGGTTGGGAAAGTGAGCTGGGAAAGGCTGCAGCTCACCCACAACAGTCGTGAGGATAAGCAGGAAAGAAAATCGATGGATGGATGGATGGATGGATGAATGGATGAATGGATGAATGGATGAATGGATATATGGGTCTTTCCAGTTCCTCCTCAAGCTGACCTGGTGTAAAATACTCCATGACCTAGCCAGCCATGGGGTAGACCGCATGTCTCTGTGGCGCAATCGGTCAGCGCGTTCGGCTGTTAACTGAAAGGTTGGTGGTTCAAGCCCACCCAGGGACGCACGCCAGCTGTATTGACTTTCCTTCTGCTATCAAATGAAAACCTGTTTATCTTTCACTTGGATAGGTCATGAAAAGACAATTGGCTGATTTGTTGAAATTCAAAAACTGATAACTATAATTCAGACTGACAGTTGGTAGACAAATAGTTTACTCATCTTCGTGTTTCTGTGTGTTTGTCACAAAGTACTAACACTGTTAATGATCAACTCACTCAGAAATGATACTTCACAATTTTAGATTTTGTGACTGGTGATTAGCCTCGGGTGTATCTTATCTTTCGCCGATTGGAAAAGTGAGCTGGGAAAGGCTGCAGCTCACCCACAACAGTCGTGAGGATAAGCAGGAAAGAAAATTGATGTAGGATGAAATGGATGGATGGATGAATGGATGAATGGATATATGGGTCTTTCCAGTTCCACCTCAAGCTGACCTGGTGTAAAATACTCCATGACCTAGCCAGCCATTGGGTAGACCGCATGTCTCTGTGGCGCAATCGGTCAGCGCGTTCGGCTGTTAACTGAAAGGTTGGTGGTTCAAGCCCACCCAGGGACGCACGCCAGTTGTATTGCCTTTCCTTCTGCTATCAAATCAAAACCTGTTTGTCTTTCACTTTGATAGGTCATGAAAAGACAATTGGCTGATTTGTTGAAATTCAAAAACTCTTCACGATAATTCAGACATCCAGTTGGTCGACAAATAGTTTACTCATCTTTGTGTTTCTGTGTGTTTGTAACAAAGTACTAAAACTGTTCATGATCAACTCACTCAGAAGTGCAACTTGACATATTTAGATTTTGTGACTGGCGATTAGCCTCGGGTGTATCTTGTCTTTCGCCGGTTGGAAAAGTGAGCTGGGAAAGGCTGCAGCTCACCCACAACAGTCGTGAGGATAAGCAGGAAAGAAAATGGAAGGATGGATGGATGAAGGAATAATGGGTCTTTCCAGTTCCTGACCTGGTGTATAATGATCCAGGACCTAGCCAAACATTGCAATAAACAGCATGTCTCTGTGGCGCAATCGGTCAGCGCGTTCGGCTGTTAACTGAAAGGTTGGTGGTTCAAGCCCACCCAGGGACGCACTCCTGTTTTTTGGCTTTCCCTCTGCTATCAAATCAAAACCTGTTTATTGTCACTTTGATCGGTCATGAAAAGACAATATGCTGGTTTGTTGAGATTCGAAAACTCATAACTATAATTCAGACAGACAGTTGGTCGACAAATAGTTTACTCATCTTCGTGTTTCTGTGAGTTTGTATCAAAGTACTAAAACTGTTAATGATCAACTCACTCAGAAGTGCAAGTTCACATATTTAGATTTTGTGACTGATGATGAGCCTCGGGTGTACCTTGTCTCTCGCCGGTTGGGAAAGTGAGCTGGGAAAGGCTGCAGCTCACCCACAACAGTCGTGAGGATAAGCAGGAAAGAAAATCGATGGATGGATGGATGGATGGATGGATGGATGAATGGATGAATGCATGAATGGATATATGGGTCTTTCCAGTTCCTCCTCAAGCTGACCTGGTGTAAAATACTCCATGACCTAGCCAGCCATGGGGTAGACTCGCATGTCTCTGTGGCGCAATCGGTCAGCGCGTTCGGCTGTTAACTGAAAGGTTGGTGGTTCAAGCCCACCCAGGGACGCACGCCAGCTGTATTGACTTTCCTTCTGCTATCAAATGAAAACCTGTTTATCTTTCACTTGGATAGGTCATGAAAAGACAATTGGCTGATTTGTTGAAATTCAAAAACTGATAACTATAATTCAGACTGACAGTTGGTAGACAAATAATTTACTCATCTTCTTGTTTCTGTGTGTTTGTCACAAAGTACTAACACTGTTAACGATCAACTCACTCAGAAATGATACTTCACAATTTTAGATTTTGTGACTGGTGATTAGCCTCGGGTGTATCTTGTCTTTCGCCGATTGGAAAAGTGAGCTGGGAAAGGCTGCAGCTCACCCACAACAGTCGTGAGGATAAGCAGGAAAGAAAATCGATGTAGGATGGATGGATGGATGGATGAATGGATGAATGCATATATGGGTCTTTCCAGTTCCTCCTCAAGCTGACCTGGTGTAAAATACTCCATGACCTAGCCAGCCATGGGGTAGACCACATGTCTCTGTGGCGCAATCGGTCAGCGCGTTCGGCTGTTAACTGAAAGGTTGGTGGTTCAAGCCCACCCAGGGACGCACGCCAGTTGTATTGACTTTACCTCTGCTATCAAATCAAAACCTGTTTGTCTTTCACTTTGATAGGTCATGAAAAGACAATTGGCTGATTTGTTGAAATTCAAAAACTCTTAACGATAATTCAGACATCCAGTTGGTCGACAAATAGTTTACTCATCTTCGTGTTTCTGTGTGTTTGTAACAAAGTACTAAAACTGTTCATGATCAACTCACTCAGAAGTGCAACTTGACATATTTAGATTTTGTGACTGGCGATTAGCCTCGGGTGTATCTTGTCTTTCGCCGGTTGGAAAAGTGAGCTGGGAAAGGCTGCAGCTCACCCACAACAGTCGTGAGGATAAGCAGGAAAGAAAATGTAAGGATGGATGGATGAAGGAATAATGGGTCTTTCCAGTTCCTGACCTGGTGTATAATGATCCAGGACCTAGCCAAACATTGCAGTAAACAGCATGTCTCTGTGGCGCAATCGGTCAGCGCGTTCGGCTGTTAACTGAAAGGTTGGTGGTTCAAGCCCACCCAGGGACGCACTCCTGTTTTTTGGCTTTCCCTCTGCTATCAAATCAAAACCTGTTCATTGTCACTTTGATCGGTCATGAAAAGACAATATGCTGGTTTGTTGAGATTCGAAAACTCATAACTATAATTCAGACTGACAGTTGGTAGACAAATAGTTTACTCATCTTCGTGTTTCTGTGAGTTTGTATCAAAGTACTAAAACTGTTAATGATCAACTCACTCAGAAGTGCAAGTTCACATATTTAGATTTTGTGACTGACGATGAGCCTCGGGTGTACCTTGTCTCTCGCCGGTTGGGAAAGTGAGCTGGGAAAGGCTGCAGCTCACCCACAACAGTTGTGAGGATAAGCAGGAAAGAAAATCGATGGATGGATGGATGAATGAATGAATGGATGAATGGATATATGGGTCTTTCCAGTTCCTCCTCAAGCTGACCTGGTGTAAAATACTCCATGACCTAGCCAGCCATGGGGTAGACCGCATGTCTCTGTGGCGCAATCGGTCAGCGCGTTCGGCTGTTAACTGAAAGGTTGGTGGTTCAAGCCCACCCAGGGACGCACGCCAGCTGTATTGACTTTCCTTCTGCTATCAAATGAAAACCTGTTTATCTTTCACTTGGATAGGTCATGAAAAGACAATTGGCTGATTTGTTGAAATTCAAAAACTGATAACTATAATTCAGACTGACAGTTGGTAGACAAATAATTTACTCATCTTCGTGTTTCTGTGTGTTTGTCACAAAGTACTAACACTGTTAACGATCAACTCACTCAGAAATGATACTTCACAATTTTAGATTTTGTGACTGGTGATTAGCCTCGGGTGTATCTTGTCTTTCGCCGATTGGAAAAGTGAGCTGGGAAAGGCTGCAGCTCACCCACAACAGTCGTGAGGATAAGCAGGAAAGAAAATCGATGTAGGATGGATGGATGGATGGATGAATGGATGAATGGATATATGGGTCTTTCCAGTTCCTCCTCAAGCTGACCTGGTGTAAAATACTCCATGACCTAGCCAGCCATGGGGTAGACCACATGTCTCTGTGGCGCAATCGGTCAGCGCGTTCGGCTGTTAACTGAAAGGTTGGTGGTTCAAGCCCACCCAGGGACGCACGCCAGTTGTATTGACTTTACCTCTGCTATCAAATCAAAACCTGTTTGTCTTTCACTTTGATAGGTCATGAAAAGACAATTGGCTGATTTGTTGAAATTCAAAAACTCTTCACGATATCCAGTTGGTCGACAAATAGTTTACTCATCTTTGTGTTTCTGTGTGTTTGTAACAAATTACTAAAACTGTTCATGATCAACTCACTCAGAAGTGCAACTTGACATATTTAGATTTTGTGACTGGCGATTAGCCTCGGGTGTATCTTGTCTTTCGCCGGTTGGAAAAGTGAGCTGGGAAAGGCTGCAGCTCACCCACAACAGTCGTGAGGATAAGCAGGAAAGAAAATGGAAGGATGGATGGATGAAGGAATAATGGGTCTTTCCAGTTCCTGACCTGGTGTATAATGATCCAGGACCTAGCCAAACATTGCAATAAACAGCATGTCTCTGTGGCGCAATCGGTCAGCGCGTTCGGCTGTTAACTGAAAGGTTGGTGGTTCAAGCCCACCCAGGGACGCACTCCTGTTTTTTGGCTTTCCCTCTGCTATCAAATCAAAACCTGTTTATTGTCACTTTGATCGGTCATGAAAAGACAATATGCTGGTTTGTTGAGATTCGAAAACTCATAACTATAATTCAGACAGACAGTTGGTCGACAAATAGTTTACTCATCTTCGTGTTTCTGTGAGTTTGTATCAAAGTACTAAAACTGTTAATGATCAACTCACTCAGAAGTGCAAGTTCACATATTTAGATTTTGTGACTGACGATGAGCCTCGGGTGTACCTTGTCTCTCGCCGGTTGGGAAAGTGAGCTGGGAAAGGCTGCAGCTCACCCACAACAGTCGTGAGGATAAGCAGGAAAGAAAATCGATGATGGATGGATGGATGGATGATGATGGATGAATGGATGAATGGATATATGGGTCTTTCCAGTTCCTCCTCAAGCTGACCTGGTGTAAAATACTCCATGACCTAGCCAGCCATGGGGTAGACCACATGTCTCTGTGGCGCAATCGGTCAGCGCGTTCGGCTGTTAACTGAAAGGTTGGTGGTTCAAGCCCACCCAGGGACGCACGCCAGCTGTATTGACTTTCCTTCTGCTATCAAATGAAAACCTGTTTATCTTTCACTTGGATAGGTCATGAAAAGACAATTGGCTGATTTGTTGAAATTCAAAAACTGATAACTATAATTCAGACTGACAGTTGGTAGACAAATAATTTACTCATCTTCGTGTTTCTGTGTGTTTGTCACAAAGTACTAACACTGTTAATGATCAACTCACTCAGAAATGATACTTCACAATTTTAGATTTTGTGACTGCTGATTAGCCTCGGGTGTATCTTGTCTTTCGCCGATTGGAAAAGTGAGCTGGGAAAGGCTGCAGCTCACCCACAACAGTCGTGAGGATAAGCAGGAAAGAAAATCGATGTAGGATGGATGGATGGATGGATGAATGGATGAATGGATATATGGGTCTTTCCAGTTCCTCCTCAAGCTGACCTGGTGTAAAATACTCCATGACCTAGCCAGCCATGGGGTAGACCACATGTCTCTGTGGCGCAATCGGTCAGCGCGTTCGGCTGTTAACTGAAAGGTTGGTGGTTCAAGCCCACCCAGGGACGCTCGCCAGTTGTATTGACTTTACCTCTGCTATCAAATCAAAACCTGTTTATCTTTCACTTTGATAGGTCATGAAAAGACAATTGGCTGATTTGTTGAAATTCAAAAACTCTTCACGATAATTCAGACATCCAGTTGGTAGACAAATAGTTTACTCATCTTTGTGTTTCTGTGTGTTTGTAACAAAGTACTAAAACTGTTCATGATGAACTCACTCAGAAGTGCAAGTTCACATATTTAGATTTTGTGACTGACGATGAGCCTCGGGTGTACCTTGTCTCTCGCCGGTTGGAAAAGTGAGCTGGGAAAGGCTGCAGCTCACCCACAACAGTCGTGAGGATAAGCAGGAAAGAAAATTTAAGGATGGATGGATGAATGAATAATGGGTCTTTCCAGTTCCTGACCTGGTGTATAATGATCCAGGACCTAGCCAAACATTGCAGTAAACAGCATGTCTCTGTGGCGCAATCGGTCAGCGCGTTCGGCTGTTAACTGAAAGGTTGGTGGTTCAAGCCCACCCAGGGACGTACGCCAGCTGTATTGACTTTCCTTCTGCTATCAAATGAAAACATGTTTATCTTTCACTTGGATAGGTCATGAAAAGACAATTGGCTGATTTGTTGAAATTCAAAAACTGATAACTATAATTCAGACTGACAGTTGGTAGACAAATAATTTACTCATCTTCGTGTTTCTGTGTGTTTGTCACAAAGTACTAACACTGTTAACGATCAACTCACTCAGAAATGATACTTCACAATTTTAGATTTTGGGACTGGTGATTAGCCTCGGGTGTATCTTGTCTTTCGCCGATTGGAAAAGTGAGCTGGGAAAGGCTGCAGCTCACCCACAACAGTCGTGAGGATAAGCAGGAAAGAAAATCGATGTAGGATGGATGGATGGATGGATGAATGGATGAATGGATATATGGGTCTTTCCAGTTCCTCCTCAAGCTGACCTGGTGTAAAATACTCCATGACCTAGCCAGCCATGGGGTAGACCACATGTCTCTGTGGCGCAATCGGTCAGCGCGTTCGGCTGTTAACTGAAAGGTTGGTGGTTCAAGCCCACCCAGGGACGCACGCCAGTTGTATTGACTTTACCTCTGCTATCAAATCAAAACCTGTTTGTCTTTCACTTTGATAGGTCATGAAAAGACAATTGGCTGATTTGTTGAAATTCAAAAACTCTTCACGATAATTCAGACATCCAGTTGGTCGACAAATAGTTTACTCATCTTTGTGTTTCTGTGTGTTTGTAACAAAGTACTAAAACTGTTCATGATCAACTCACTCAGAAGTGCAACTTGACATATTTAGATTTTGTGACTGGCGATTAGCCTCGGGTGTATCTTGTCTTTCGCCGGTTGGAAAAGTGAGCTGGGAAAGGCTGCAGCTCACCCACAACAGTCGTGAGGATAAGCAGGAAAGAAAATGTAAGGATGGATGGATGAAGGAATAATGGGTCTTTCCAGTTCCTGACCTGGTGTATAATGATCCAGGACCTAGCCAAACATTGCAGTAAACAGCATGTCTCTGTGGCGCAATCGGTCAGCGCGTTCGGCTGTTAACTGAAAGGTTGGTGGTTCAAGCCCACCCAGGGACGCACTCCTGTTTTTTGGCTTTCCCTCTGCTATCAAATCAAAACCTGTTTATTGTCACTTTGATCGGTCATGAAAAGACAATATGCTGGTTTGTTGAGATTCGAAAACTCATAACTATAATTCAGACAGACAGTTGGTCGACAAATAGTTTACTCATCTTCGTGTTTCTGTGAGTTTGTATCAAAGTACTAAAACTGTTAATGATCAACTCACTCAG